>NC_081553.1:73286922-73489422 GCF_963082655.1 Stomoxys calcitrans | reverse complement strand
AGCGAAATCGTATAATTAATGCGACTTTTATGGGCCCAAGGCCTTATATCGAGAGATCGGTCTATATGGCAGCTATATCCAAATCTAGACCGATCTGAGCCACATTGAAGAATATTGTTGAAGGTCCTAACACAACTCACTGTCTCACATTTCGACGACAACGGGCAATAAATGCGCCTTTTATGGGCTCAAAACCTAATATCGTGAGATCGGTCTATATGGCAGCTATATCCAAATCTGGACCGATCTGTACCATATTGCATAAGTATGTCGAGGTGCTTATCTTAATTCACTGTCCCAAATGTCGATGACATCGGACAATAAACACGCCTTTTATGGGCCCAAGGCCTCAAATCGAGATATCGGTCTATATGGCAGCTAAACCCAAATCTGGACCGATCCAAGCCAAATTGAAGATGATTGTCGAAGAGCCTAACACAACTCACAGTCCCGAATTTTGGCGACATCGGACAACAAATGCGCCTTTTATTGATCCAAGACCTTAAATCGAGAGATCGGTCTATATAGCAGCTTTGTTCAAATATGGACCGATCTGGGCCAAATTGAAGAAGGCTGTCGAAGATCCTAACACAACTCACTGTCCCAAATTTCGACGACAACGAACAATAAATGCGCCTTTTATGGGCTCAAAACCTTAAATCGTGAGATCGGTCTATATGGCAGCTATATCCAAATCTGGACCGACCTGTACCATATTGCAGAAGTATGGCGAGGGGCTTAACTTAACTCACTGTCCCAAATTTTTGCGACAACGAACAATAAATGCGCCTTTTATGAGCTCAAAACCTTAAATCGTGAGATCGGTCTATATGGCAGCTATATCCAAATCTGAACCGATCTGCGCCAAATTAAAGATGGATGTCGAGTGGCCTAACGCAACTCACTGTCCCAAATTTCAGCAAAATTGGATAATAAATGTGGCTTTTATGGACCTAAGACCATTAATCGGCGGATCGGTCTACATGGGGACTACATCCAGATATAGTCCGATATAGACCATCTTCGAACTTAACCTGCTTATGGATAAAAAAAAAGAATCTGTGCAAAAGTTTCAGCTTAATATCTCTATTTTTAAAGACTGTAGCGTGATTTCAACAGACGGACAGACGGACATGGCTAGATCGTCTACGAATTCGATCGAATGTTTTAGGGTCATTTAAGTTTGGATGTTAGATGTACTTCACTCTTAAAAGACTTTTTTTGAGCACGATAACCCCATCGGGATTTTGGAAGTGGGAAGGCCCCAAGGTAGTGGTTGGTGGGGTTTAGCGGGTAGTGTGGACCTCCAGTGTGGACTCCCGAAAGTGGGTGTGAATTTCGTAGTCTACTTCCAAATAACTCTCATTTGAGCCCCATATTGCCACGATCGGTAAATATGTATGTCCGAATTAGGGGTGTTTTCGGGGGTGAAAATAATGAAAGCATTGTGCTCTACTTTCAAATACTTTTTATTTAAACCCCATATTGCCATTAGTTTAAGAGGAGTTTATGGGGTAAGGCGTCCCCCAGACACTTGGCCCCAAAATGGTTATCAAATTTGTTTTCTAATCTCAAATATCTTTCATTTGAGCCACATATTGCCAAGGTCGGTAAATTGGATATCAAATTTGTCTTCTAATCTCAAATTTGTCTTTCTTAAATTCCTTATTGCAAAAGTCAACAAATATGTCCGGTTTCAGGTATGGGCCCTAAAATCTATCACTATCGAACTCCACTCTTTTTAAGACCCAAATTGTCATGGTAAGCAAATACATCTTATTTGGGGGTTGTTATGAGCTTAGGTCGTCCCTTGGACAGTTTTGTCCAGAATGTTGATATCAGATTCGTGGTCTACTACCAAATACCTATTATTTGAGTCCCATATTCCCATAGTCTGCAAAAATGTCCGGTTTGGGAGGTGTTTTGGGGAGTGGAGCGGCCACTCAGTGACTTGGCCCTGAACATATATATCAGATTCGTGTTCCAATCTAAAATATCTCTTGCTCCCCTTATTGTAATGGTTAGCAAATATGCCGTTTTAGGTGGTGTTAGGGGGGTGGGATGGTGCCATAAGCACTTTTCCCGAACATTGATATAAGATTCGTGCTTTACTCCCCAAAGACCTTTCACTTGAGCCCCACATTGCTATGGTCGTGTATTTGTCCTCTTTGAGAGGTGTTTTTGGAGAAGGGCGGCCCCCCAAACACTCGGCCCCACATTTGGATATCGCATTCGTATTCTAAACTCAAATACCTTTTATTTGAGCCCTATATTGCTATGGTCAATAAATAAGTCCCCCAGAAGGATCTCCAGAAACTTGGTTTCACATTTGGATATCAGATTCGTATTCTATTGTTAAAGACCTTTCATTTGAGTTCCATATTGCCATAGTCGGTAAATATGTCCGATTTAGGGGCATTTTGGGGGATGGGGTGGTCCCCCAAACACTTGGTCCGACAATTGGATATCAGATATGTTTTTTAGCCTTTCATTTGAGTCCCATATTGTTATGATTGGTCTTTATGTAAATTTGGTAGGTTTTGAGGATGGGGCGTCCCCCTAGGTACCCCATCCAGAATTTGGATACCAAATTTTTGTTTTTAGGGTACTATAAGAGATCACACAAAATTTCGCTTAAATAGCACAGCGCATCTCCGAGATCTGGCGTTTCTGAAAATTAAGGTAAGGGGGAGGGTCCGCCCACCCTTCAAAAAATGTAATATCTCATTTTCACCACGGGACCATCTGTGAACATTTCAAGAAAATCAGTTCAGCCGTTTTGAGTCTATACGGAACAGACCAACACAAATGGATATGTATATATAAGATAGGGTCGGAAACGTATATTTGGATGTATTGCAAACGGAATGACAAAATGAATATACCCCATTCTTCGGTGGTGGGTATAATCAGATCGATATAACGGTAACTATTAAGAAGAACAATTGGGCAGCAGAAGCCAGCTGGGCGACAACAATGATTCAGCTAAGCAGAGGTCAGCTGGACGATAGCATGGATTCAGAGTATTAGTATTACAACTGTTCTTTATAGCACTCAATCAAAACACGAGGTAGTACTTGGAGTGTTCAAAATAAAGACCAAATGTTAGAAGACTAATGAGAGGAAAATATCTCGAAAAATTAATTCAGAATTCGTTAGCGGACCACAGAAATACAAGGTTAGAAATGTGTACACCATACACCACTACTGTGGTACAGGGTATTCTAATTTAGTGCATTTGTTTGTAACACCCAGAAGGAAGAGAGATATACCCATGGATAAGTATCGATCTTAGAATCACTTTCTGATTCGATTAAGCTATGTCCGTCTGTCTGTCCATATTAATTTGTGTACAAAGTACAGTTCGCAGTTTTCATCCGATCGTCCCAGAATTTGGTACTGAGATGGTTTTCGTCCTAGAGACGAAGTCTGTAGAAATTAGAAAGAATCGGATCAGATTTAGATATAGCTTCCATATATATATTCGTCCGATTTTGGGAAATATTCCAATAAAGTGCTCATTTGTAAACCGATTCTCTCGAAACTTGGCAGAAGGAATTTTCTCTTGAACCTCGACATTACTACCGAATTTCATGGAAATCGCTTCAGATTTAGATACAGCTATCATGTATATATATATATATATCACTTCAAGACCCACTGCAAGCGCATTTATTGCCCAATCTTGCCAAAATTTTGCACAACGCTTTCCTCGACGACTACCACAATATTTGAGAAGTTTGCTTCAAATCGGTTCAGATTTAGATATAACTCCCATATATATGTTCATCCGATTTTGAAAAATATTTCAATAAAGTGCTCATTTGTTAACCAATTCTCTAGAGATTTGGCAGAAGGGATTTGCTTATGACTCTCAACATTATTGGTGAATTTCATAGAAATCGGTTCAGATTTAGATATAGCTGCCATATACGAATAACGCTCGATTTTCACTTCTAGAGCCACTGCAACGCATGTATTGACAAATCTTTCCAACATTTTGCGCAACGCTTTTCTCAACGACCACCACTTCTTCAAAAATTTTGCTCTAAATCAGTTCAGATTTAGATTTGCAGAATTACATTTTTCATCACAACTCTCAAAAAAAAGCTCAACGCGTTCATTGTGTTTTGGCCTTTAAGATCCACATTTTTGTCATTTCCTCCAACTTTTAAACAGAAAATAAAATAACAAAAATGAAATTCAACTGTAACTCACTTCAACATAGCCCATGGCTGATGTCACACTCCTCCTAGGGCATCCCTTTACAGGATGACATTTTTTGCAGCTGTTACGCTAAAAACCCAACTGAAATGATGCGAAGCTACTGAATTCTAACAACATTTGGCAAACACTTCAGCCAACCAAGCAACCTCACTGAAGGTGACAATGACCACAGATAGTGTTGGTCAAAAACCAGAAGAAGAAGAAGCAAAAACAATCCAAAATCTTCTAACGATGACCCCAAAAACTATACTCAACTGTAACATGGCCAAATGTGGAACACCCCTTCCCTCCAAACAAACGGAAGTAGCAATGCAACAAAAATCCAAAACCATGTTACAATGGCAATTTTAGCTAACGAAGGCATGGCTGACAACCGAAAAAAGGAATTCGGTCAACTGTTGCAACAGCAAAAGAAACACAATTTTGCTGTTCCAGTGGTAGAATCCTTTTTGACACACACATACACAAATTACATTCTGAAATGGCTAAATTTAGGTCAAAATGGTTGCTTCGCATGTTGCTCTATTTGTCTCTGCCATCGACCATACGTCTCGATGACAGGGTGAAGGCAAAGTGTAACGAACAACGGACAACACAGGGAAAGGATCAGCAAAACGACAAAGAACGGGAGTGAAACAAAGTCTAAGCTAAGGGCAATAGTTTTTAAAAAGGTCAACGGATGGGGAAAAACAAAACACACACAAAAACAAAATTAGAAGAAAAACAACTTATAATAAAAAATTTATAAAATTTAGTAAAAAATAGCATTAAAAAATAAGCAAGGATACCAAATTTCTATTTTTGAGTTATTATAAACAAACTTAATTTTGCGTAAATCGCCCCGCTATCTCCAAGAGGTGTCGTATTTAAAAATAGGGTAAGGGGAGAGTCCGCTCAATAATCTTTGGATGTTAGATCTACTTCTTCTCTTGGTTTTGAATTGGAGTAGCCAAACCCTTTGCCCGAAAGTGGATATCAGATTTATACTCTACTCCCAAAGGGGGGGAGGGGCATTGCCCTCTGACACATCCTTTCATTTGAGTACATACATTCTCTGTAGTCCTACATGGCAGTTTGGTGCGGGAGGAGAGGGTCGAACCCACTGACGTTAAGACCCAAAAGACAATTTATGGTCCAATATGCCCACTTGGGACGGCTTTGGTTTTAGGGCGGCCCCCTTTATTTTGGGAGGTTTTGGGCTTGGGACGGCTCCCTAGATACTTGTATCCAATTTTTAGTATAATTGTCATACTCTACTATCGAATACCTTTCGTTCGGGTTCATATATTGTCCCGATCGGTACACTTTTTGTTTTGGGCGGTACTATTGGGGAACCTCTAGGTATTTGGATCCAATTTTTGATACCATATTCGTATTCTACTCCCGAAAACTTTTCATTTGAGTCCCATATTGATCCAATCGGTCCATTTTGATTTTTGGCGGTGCTTTTGGGCTTGGAACAGCTCGGTGGGTACTTGGACAACATTTTAAATATCATATTCATATTCTACTCCCAAATACCTTTTATTTGAGTCCCATATTTTCTCGATCTGCACACTCTTGATTTTGGGCGCTACTTTTGGGAGGTTTTGGGCCTGGGGCCGCCGCAAGGTATACCTATAATACCTTTTATTTGGGTACCATATCATGCCAATCGGTAAATATGACCTTCTGGGGGGTTTTGGGGGGTGGGGAGGCCCCTCACACACCAAGAAATAAATGTTTATGTCATATTGGTAATCTAATTTTAAATACCTTTCATTTGATTCCCATATTGCTCAAAGCGATAAGAGTGTCCCATTGGGTGGGGTGGGGGACCCCCCCACACTTAATGCGACATTTTTATGCCAAGTTCGAACTCTACTCTTAAATACCCCTACACTAAGTGTGACATTTTTATGCCAATTTCGAACTGTACTCTTAAATACCTTTCATTTGATACTCATATTGACCCAATCGGTAAACATGCCCGTTCGGGTGTGTTTTGGGATGGGGCGTCCCCCCGGGTTATTTGACCCCAAAATTGTATACCAATATCGTGTTTTTGGGATATCATAAAGTGGCATACAAAATTTCGCTTAAATCTCCGAGATCTGGCGTTTGTGAAAACTGGGGTAAGGGGAGGGCCCTTCCCCCCTTTCGATATCACCATCTATGAAATTTTCATGAAAATCATCGAAACAGGAAAACAAACTAACAAACAAACAAACAAAGCGCAAAAATTTTATTTTTATATAATTTTTTATATTAGAAAATTTAACACAGAGCGCCACCTACATGTCAAATATAAAATCATACAATACAATTATGCCAAAATTCTAATGCAAATTATGTATTAGAATTTTTGTCCAATACAAAAATGAAAATCGTAATACAAATAAAGATAAATCAAATTTAATGTTTAGCCAATATATTGGGTTGCCCAAAAAGTAATTGCGGATTTTTCATATAGTCGGCGTTGACAAATTTTTTTCACAGCTTGTGACTCTGTAGTTCCATTCTTTCTTCTGTCAGTTATCAGCTGTTACTTTTAGCTTGCTTTAGAAAAAAAGTGTAAAAAAAGTATATTTGATTAAAGTTTTAAAAAATCCGCAGTTACTTTTTGGGCAACCCAATCTATGGCCATTTTTCCTTTTGATGCTCTATCTTTCGGACAAAATGGCCCACTGTGACCAACTGGGAAGAAGTTCCCTGAAAGCACTTATAGAAAATATCAAGTAGGTCATGGTTTTGTAGAATCTAAAAAATTTAGCACCCAAAGCATGAAAGAACCCAAGATATTGGCTTTTTTCGCCTATATTTGGCCTGTTTTCCTAATGATGCTCCACTTTTCAGATAAAATGGCCCACTGCGGCCAACTGCGAAATAGTGACCTGAAAGGGCTTAAAGGAAACATCCAGTAGGCCATGCTTTTGAAGAATCTAAAAATTTGGCACCCAAAGTATCAGAGAACCCATGATATTGGCATTTTTCGCCAATATTTGAAAAATAGCCCACTGTGGTCAAATGGGAAGTAGTGCCCTAAAAGCGCTTACAGGAAATACCAAGTAGGCCATGCGTTTGTAGAATCTAAATAACTTGGCACCCAAGATATCAAAGAACCCAAGATACTGGCATATTTCACCAATATTTGGCCAGATTTTCGGCAAATTTTGGCTCGGTTTTTGGACAGAATTTTACTTTATTCCCAAATGCCCTTCTTTTGAGTACTATATTACCACTTTTGAAATATTTCCTGTTAACGGGGTATTTCGGGGTGAGGTGGCTACGTGCTCCACTTTCAAACACATTTTATATAAGCCCTATAGTGGCATGATCGGTAATTAAGTTCAGTTTGAGGGTGGATTGGACCCCAGGGCCTTTGTCCCAAAAAGGAGTATCAATTTCCAACCCTACTCCCAAATAGCTTTTATAGAAGTCAATATGTCTGATTAGGAAGGTATTTCGAGGTGGGGCGACACCCAAACACAGGGCTCTTCAATTGGATATCAAATTCTCTCAAGCACCTTCCGTTCGAGCTCTATATTGTCGTTATTAGTCTATATATCCCAACTCCAACAATAGAAACCCTGTTTTTTTAAGGTAACTGTAAGAGTGTAAAACAATATCGAACGAATGGCATTACCAATCTCTGAGATCTGTTTTATTTTTGAAAATTAGGCAATGAGTAGAGATGAACGACGGGAAAATACCCAAAAGGTATTTACCCGGTAAATTAGGTAAATACCCGGGTATTTACCCATTTATACCCAAAAACGGGGTATTTATAATTTTGCAGATATGTTGAGTTTACATTTCCCAAAAAAATTTTTCATGGTTTCGTATTCTTTGTATATAAACCTGACTTTTTGATCTCATAAAATCGGGTTTTAGTTATATATAGCCGCTATATAGATCGATCTCCAAACTTAAAGTCTTGAGGCAATAAATTGATAATTCTTCATCCGATTTCGATGAAATTTGGCACAGTGAGTTCTGGTAGTGAAGCATGAAGTTCGATATAGCTGGCCTATAGGCCGACCGCCCGATCTCCTGCTATAAGGTATTGAAGCCAAAAAACCTACATTTACCACCCGAATTCGATGAAATTTGGCACTGTGTGTTTTGGTAGACGCCTACCCATTTCTGTCAAATGTGGTCCAGATCGCACCATATTTGGATATAGCTGCCATATAGTGTAATGAGCCTATAAATGGAACATTATTTATCCTATTTCCTCTAAGCCTTTTTATTGAATATCGTCCAGAGCGGACCATATTTGGATATAGCTCCCGATAAAGAGTATTGAGCTCATAAAAGGAGAAATTGTCATCCGATTTGGATGAAATTTGAAACAGTGCGTTTTGGTACCCCTCTAAACCTTTTTGCTCAATATCGTTCAGATCGGACCATATTTGGATATAGCCGTCACAGAGATCAATCTCCCGATATAAAGTATTGAGCTCATAAAAAGAGCATTTTTCATCCTATTTTGATGAAATTTTTGATGGGGCGCCCATCGTCATTTCAAAGTCTTTATTCCTAAATACCGTTGATTTGTGCTCCATATTCCCATAGTCGAATAAAATTAAGTTCAGTTTAGGGGTTGCTTTAAGGCGTATCCCCAAACACTTGGCTCCAAAATTGGTTTTCTGCTCTGAAATACCTTTCAATGAGTCCCATATTGTCATAATAGGTCCATGAGCCTATTTGACGTACTTTTAGGAGAAAAAGCACCACCTAGAACTGAACGCACATTTTAATGTCATATTTGTAATCTACTCCCAGAAACCATTCATTTGAGTCTCATATAGACATGGTCGACTAATGTGCCCATTTGAGGGTATTTGGGGAAGGGGTGGGGCGACCTCTCATTACTTCAATTTCACATGCCATATTTGTAATCTACTTTTCATTTCCCAGAGTCCCATATTGTCATGAACATCGAATATATCTGTTTAGAGAAGTTTTGGGGTTGGGGCGGCCCGCTGGGTACTTGGACCCAACGTTTTTAAACGATATTCGTTTTCTAGTTTTTAGTACCTTTCATTTGATACCCATATTGTGCGTATCGGCCAACTTTTGATTTTGGATTGTGTTTTTGGGGTATGGGGGAGGGTCCGCCCCCATCCGATATCAATAATTATATTGCCTATATTTCCTTCCAGACCAACCTGCACAATCTGTGAAAATTGTAAGAATATCTGTTTAGCCGTTTTTGAGTTCACGGTACAAACAAACAATCCGACTCCCATATAGACATGATTGGCTAATATGCCCATTTAGGGCGTTTTCAGGGGGTGCCCCCCTCTAATTCAATCTGAATTGGTATGCCAGATTCATTATCTACTCCCGAATATGTTTCAGTTGAGCCCCATATTGCTATGAATGTTCAATTTGTCTGCTTGGAGGAGTTTTAGGGTTATGGCGACTTCCTGGGTACTTGGACCCAATTTTTAATACCATATCCGCATTTTACTCTTCAATATCTTTCTTTTCATACCCATATTGTAATATGGGTCTACTTTTAATTTTGGGTGGTGTTTTTGGGGTAACGGGGGAGCATCTGCCCCCTTCCAATATCAACGTATTGTAAAGCCTGTTCCTCCCTACTATCCATAGCTGCAATCTACTCCCGAATACCTTTCATTGGAGTCCCATTTGGTCATAATCGTCCAGTAAACCTATTTTAGGGGCTTTTGGGTTTGGGGCGGCTCCTCATTTACTTGGAACCAATTTTTAATATGAGTCACACTCTACTCTAGAATACCTTTCATTTGAGTCCCATATTGTCCAGATCGGTCCACTTTTATTTCTGAGTAGTACTTTGTAGGTAAGGAGGAGGGTCCGCCCCCCTTCCGATATAAAAAATTATATAGCCTATGTTTCTTTCCAGACCAACCTACACAAACCGACAGACAAACAAAAAAAAACAAACACAGATTGATTTTTATGTATAAGATTTTGCTAACATTTGCTATTGGGTTGCCCAAAAAGTAATTGCGGATTTTTTCAAAAGAAAGTAAATGCATTTTTAATAAAACTTACAATGAACTTTAATCAAATATATTTTTTTTTAACTTTTTTTCTAAAGCAGGCTAAAAGTAACAGCTGATAACTGACAGAAGAAAGAATGAAATGATATGAAAAATCCGCAATTACTTTTTGGGCAACCCAATATTTATAGAAAATTTTGCTAAATTGCCAATTGTAGGAATTTTATGTCAAATTTGGTATATATGGGAAATTGTCTATTTAAAGCAATTTTTTGTCTGAAATTAAAGAGATAAACACAAGAAAGTATCACCAGATAAATTTTGTTACAATCAATTTGTCTTACTCATCACAACCTGCCATTAACAAAGTTCAGGCTTCAAAAGGCTTTAGGCTTCAAAATTTATAAATAGTTCATGAGAAACTCATTGACACATTCCATTTGTGAGTACCGCAAACTAATTTTTGTCATTTGGTATGGCGTAGCGATGACTACAACAACCAGTGAGTTCTATAAATGTAGCCGATGAAATCAGCCGCCTATTTTGTTACTTAATAGTCCATATTCCATTAAACATGACCCAACAAACGCAAAATAATTGGAACAATTTTAATTGGTCAACACACAAACAGTGGGGGAAAAAAACCTGTGAATAAAAACCAAAATGCATGGGAAACGCTGACCTTTTTTTTTTGATAAATCCAAGAGAATGGAATTGTTGGCCAACACCAACATGACCGCCAGCAAAAGCGACGCCACCAGTGAGACCAATCATCATCGTAGCCGCCACGATGAAACGACAACCACAATGCAACAAACCAAGCAAACCTTTTAGAATGGCTTTAATGATAATGCCTTCCATTCGCAGTGTGGTGGTAATTGCTGGGAACGCAAAAAATTACATTTAAATATTACGTTCTGGTTTCGTTTATCTCCCCCGGCTTATCCTGCCTCCTTTGAGGGCCCAAGGGGGGATTCTGCTGTTCTCTTTTTCTGTTTCCAACTCTGGTAATTATCCGCACAGCATAATGGGCAATGAGTGCGAAAGAAATCACCCAAAGTGGGTACATTTAAATAGTTTTTAATACACTCTCCGAGTGTGAAAGTCCCTCCTGCCGACCAACTGTCTAAGTCTTTTGCGGGCCACATTTAGATCGACCGATAGTAATAAGGTTGCCATGCCTTTACGTTCTGGCTATGCTCTAAATATCAGATACCATTTTGTACACCCATCCCGCCAATATAGACATCATAACAATCTCATAATTACCTGTCGACTTTGTTTTAAAGGGGTTTCTTTTGGCTTCTATGGTTTCAGCGATTATTTCTGCGTTTTGTTTGAATTTTTTTTTGTTCGTTTTGCTTGCTCAAAACGAAATGAAAATGTCTCACTTGTACACTAAACAAGAATAATTCTGGTATGGTGTGCTAAATACCATTATAATTAGCTTTTGTGATATGCTGAGAACTTGGTAAAATCAACAACAACTAAAATAATAACAAAAGAAATAACAACTTATCTACATAGGAAAGTGTGGAACTAGGCTAGAGTTACTTACTACATTGGGGTGTAACGAAATGTGGAAGGCAAAAAACAAAATTAATACAGAAATTTGCTATATATAGAAAATTTTACCAAAATTCTCTATACATGTGATTAGAAAATTTTTTAAAAGAATTGGGGGGGGGGGGGCGTACCCTCCCCCCATACCTCAATTTTCAAAAACGACAGATCTCGGAGATGCATGCACCGATTTAAGCGAAATGTATGCCACCTTATGATACCCCAAAAACACGAAATTGGTATAAAATGTTTTGGGTCAAAAAACCTGGGGGGACGCCCCATCCCAAAACCCACCCGGACGGACATGTTTACCGATTGGGATAATATGGATATCAAATGAAAGGTATTTAAGAGTAGAGTACGAACTTGGTATAGATATTACACGCAAAGTGTTCGGGGGGTCCCCCACCCCAAAAAACACCCTAACAGGACTCCTTCACCGCCTTGGGCAATATGGATATCAAATGAAAGAGTAGAATACAGATCTGACATAAAAATTTATTCTTTGGTGTCTGAGGGGCCTCCCCACGTCCCCAAAACCCTCCGCCGGGCATAATTACCAATTGGGACAATATGGATATCAAATGAAAGGTGTTTGGGAGTTGAGTACACATCTGTTATAAGAATTTGGTCCAAGGTGTCTACGGGGCCTCCTTAACCCCAAAACCCCTTAAACTGCCATGAATGTTCAAGGTCACAAAATGGGTATTAAATGACTGTGTTGGGACCGGCTTATCCACTAAATACCCTTCAAGATGGGATAAATACCCTTCAACAACAGGACATGTAGTTCGAGCGGGATAATATGTTAATTTGAAAGAAAGGTCTATGTCAGTGGAGTTCTAATCTAATGTTGATATAAGGATTCAAGTATCTGGGTCATGTCCTGCCGTTCAGCCGGACATGTAGATCTCGACATTAAAGGACTCAAATAAATTGTCTTTTGGGTCTTAACGTTGGGTCGACCTATACTCCCCTCCCAATAAAAACAACACCAAACTGTCATGTAGGACGACCATGAATATAATGTATTCAAATGAAAGGATGTGTCTTCCCCCATCCTACCCAAGAAAAGGAATTAAAAATAATATATGAGGGCCCATCAGGATAAAATAGGATAGCAATAAAAGGTCTTTGAGGGTGCACTTTTTACCCTCAAATTGGGATAGACACAGGAAGACTTGAGGGTCTTTAAAAATGTGGTATCCCAAGTGGTAGCTCGGAAAATATAATTTTGAATGTAGATAATCAATAGAAAACAAAATTGATTTGTGTGGATCTGAACGGGACCCGTAGCCCTGAATATCTTAATCGCCACTTTCAAAATGCTTGACAAAATCGTGCTCCAGCACGGTACTGATACTATTGCAGGGTCCGCCTCCTAAAACTCCCTTCTAACTGGACATATTTGCCTACTATGGCAATCAGAGGCTCAACTAATAGGTATTTGATAGTAGATAACGAATTTGATATCCCACATACCCCCTCAAATTGGACATATTTGTGGATTATGGCAAAAAGGGGTTCAAATCTAATATCTGTTTTATGACCAATTGTTTCAGGGACTACTCATCTTGTAAACCTAAACACCTTCGGGGCAAAGTGTTTGGCTACTCCAATCCACCATCAAAAGTAAGAGAATGAAGTAGATCTAACACTCAAGCTTTAATTTACCTTTTTTTCAAAAGCGCCAGATCTTGGAGATGCATGGGACGATTTACGCGAAATTTAGTGTGTGTTTATATTAACTTTTAAACAGAAATTTGGTATACTTAATAAAGGTGGGATATCTAGGGCGGCCGCTCCACCTCCAAAGCCCGCCAAATGAAAATTCGAACCAATAATGGCAATATTAGGCCCTAATGAAAAGTATTTGAGACTAGAGCACGAATCTGACACATGGGCTACCACCTCACCCCCCAAAAACACCCCCATACGGGACATATTTACAGACCATAGCAATATAAGGCTCTAATGAAAGAAATGTGGGAGTTTAACACCAATAGATATCCACATTGGGGCGAAATATCTGAAAGGCCGTATCAGCACACCCAAACAGGACTTTTTCCTGACCGTCCCAGTAAAGGGCTCAGATAAAATAAGAGAGTGAAAGAAGGCACAAAGGATCGGGCCCTGTACAGGTAGTTTCCTATAAGCGAACAGCAGCTTTTGGTAAAATTTCCTAAAAACACCAAATATTGGTAAAAATTCGCATAAGAAGAAACTTTTGACAAATTTTCTTTTAAACAGAAATTTTGTCAAAAATTTGGACAAAATTTCCTATAAACAGCAAATTTGGGAAAAAATTTTCTATTGGGTTGCCCAAAAAGTAATTGCGGATTTTTTAAAAGAAAGTAAGGCATTTTTAATAAAGCTTAGAATGAACTTTAATCAAATATACTTTTTTACACTTTTTTTTCTAAAGCAAGCTAAATGTAACAGCTGATAACTGACAGAAGAAAGAATGCAATTACAGAGTCACAAGCTGTGAAAAAATTTTTCAACGCCGACTATATGAAAAATCCGCAATTACTTTTTGGGCAACCCAATATTAAATGGAATTTTTTTCCAAAAATTCCTATAATTATCAAATTTTGGCAAAATTTCATATAAACGCTAAAATTTGGCAACATTTCCCATAAACAGCAAATTTCGACAAACTTTCAATAACAACAAATTTTAACAAAATTTCCTATAAACAGCAAAAATTTTGACAACATTTTCTAAAAACAGTTAATTTTGATCAAATTTCCTTTATCAAATTTTGACAAAACTTGCTACAAACAGCAAAACTTCGGCAGAATGTCCTGTTAACAGAAAATCTGGACAAAATTTCCTATAAACAGCAAATTTGGGAAAAATTTCCTGCAAACACAAAACTTTTCTAAAACAATTTTCATACAAACGGCAAATTTCAACAAAATTTCCTATAAACAGCAACTTTTTGACAACATTTCCTATAAACAAAAATTTTGAAAAAATTAGTATAAATTGCAAATTTGGGTAAAATCTTATGAACGGTTTTCCAATCTCTAATGTCTTTATAGGGTGGGGGCACTTCGCCCTGAATGTGGATATCGAATTTGTGCCTCTGTAGCCCATGTCCGCCTATGACGCTGAACGCTTGCATTCGAATTTAAAGAGATGGTTATTCCCTCCGAATGCCGGCGAAATTTGCGAGATACCAAGCAATGCATGATCATTAAATTCACCCCAATGAGGCGCCGCACTGTGACACGCCGTTCGGACTTGGCTATAAAACAAAGGTTCCTTATCATTGAGTTTAAATTTGAATCGGAAAACACTCACTGATGTTTGGGAAGTTTGCCCCGGCTCGATTAATGGGCAAAATTTTACTCTACTCCCAAATGCCTTTCTTTTGACTCCTATATTACCACCTTTGAAATATTGTATTTCGGCGGTGGGGTGGCAACCCAGACACTTGGCCCTTAAAGTAAATATAAGCTTCGTGCTCCACTTTCAAACGCATTTTATAAGAGCCCTATATTGGCATGAACTGTAAATAAGTTCTGTTTGAGGGTAGAGTGGCCCCCAGGGTATTCGTCCCAAAACTGAGTATCAATTTGTACTCTACTTCCAAAAAGCTTGTGTATAAGTCACATATTACAATGGTCGGTAAATACGTCATATTAGGAAGATATTTTGGGGTGGGTTGACACCTAAACTCATGGCTCTTCAATTGGATATCATATTCGTATTTTTTTTCCTGTCAAGCACCTTTCGTTTGGGCCATATATATTATCGTGATTGGTCTATATATCCATTTGACGGGTTTTGGGTGGCTTTCAAGTTACCCGACCCCAACAATAGAAACCATGTTTTGTTTAAGGTGACTGTAAGAGTGCAAAAAATTTCGATCGAATCGCATTACCAATCTTCAAGATGTGTTTTTTTTTTTTGAAAATTAGGGTAATGAGAAGTTCTTTTTAGGAGAGGGATGGCACCTCAAACATTGCGACTCAAATATCGATATTAAATTTGTGCTTTACTCCCAAATCCCTTTAATTTAAGCCCCATTTGGTCATGGTCGGTAAACGTGAACCGTTTGGAGGGTGTTTTGGGGATGGGTGTGGCCCCAGCACTTTGCCCTGACAATAGATATCAAATTCGTTCTTTATTCCTAAATACCGTTGATTTGAGCTCCATATTGACATAGTCGGAAATAAAGTTCAGAAGTTCTATACTTTAAGTCCCATATTGTTCTAATGGGTCAATGAACCTTTTTGCCGTATTTTTAGGAGCAAAAGCGCCACCTACACCTGAACGCACATTTTGATGTCATATTCGTAATCTACTCCCAAATGTCATTTCATTTGAGTCCTATATAGCCATTGTCGGCTAATGTGACCATTTGGAATTATTTGGGGGTGGGACGACTTGGGTCCATTACTTGGACCTAATTTTAGATGCCATATTTGTAATCTGCTGCCAAAAACTTGTTGAGTCCCATTTTGGCAGGAACGTCGAATATATCTGTTTAGAGGAGTTTTGGGGTTGGGGCGGTGTTTGGACCCAACATTTTAATACGATATTCGTTTTCTAGTCTTTATACATTTCATTTCATACCCATATTGTACCTATCGGCTAACTTTTGAATTTGGATTGTGTTTTTCGGGTATGGGGAAGGGTCCACCCCCAACAGTTATCAAAAAATTAAATAGCCTATGTCTCCTTTCAGACCAATCTACACAATCTGAGAACATTTTAAGAAAATCGGTTTACCCGTTTTTGAATCTACGGAACAAACAAACAAACCAAGTCCCATATAGTCATAATTATAAATTAATGCCTATTTGGGGCGTTTTCGGGAGGTTGGTGTGACCCCCTATAATTCAATCTGATTTTGTATTCCAGATTCGTTATCTACCCGCCAATACCTTTCATTTAAGCCCCATACTGATATCAACGTTCAATTCGTCTGCTTGGAGAAGTTTTGAGGTTAGGGCGACCTCCTGGATACTTGGAATGCCATATCCCCTTGAATGCAATCTACCCTTGAATACCTTTCATTTAATACCCATATTGTTATATGGGTCAACTTTTGAATTTGGATGGTGCTTTTGGGGTAACGGGGGAGGGTCCGCCCCCCCTCCGATATCAACAAATTATAAACCTGTTCTTCCCTCCTGCCCATATCAACAATCTGCTCCCGAAAATACCTTTCATTTGAGTCCCGTATTGTCATGATCGTCCAATAAATCCATTTTAGGGGGTTTAGGGTTTGGAGCGGTCCCCCAGTTACTTAAACCCAATTTTTAATGTGAAATTCCAATTCTACTCCTGAAAACCTTTCATTTGTGTCCCATATTGTCGCGATTGGTACACTTTCATTTTCGGGTAGTACTTTGAGGGTAAGGGGGAGGGTCCGCGACCCCCTTCCGATATCAACAAATTATATAGCCCATGTTAACTTCTAAACCAACCTACACAATCTATGAAAATTTCAAGGTAATCGATTGATTTTTATATATAAGAAGATGTGCGCTCTAAGCCCATACCCATATTTCACATATCATCCTAATTCCTGTTTGGAGGGGTTCTTTATGGGACTTTCCCCCTGGGTACTTGGACTCCATTTAAATCAAAGTTTTGTTATACCTTCCACCATAGGATGGGTATACTTATTTCGTCATACTGTTTGATATATATTTTTGATCGTCTTGGCATTTTAAGTCTACTTAGCCATGTCCGTCTGTCTGTCGAAAGCACGCTAACTTTCGAAAGAATAGAACTAGGCGCTTGAAATTTGGCACGTATGTTTGCTATTAGTGTACGTCGGTTGGGATTGTCAATAAGTCATATCGGTTCATATTTTCATATATCTTCCATATAAACCAATCATGGATATTGACTTCTTGAGCCTTTAGATGGCGCAATTCTTGGCCGATATGCCTGAAATTTTGAATGAAGTTTATAGGGATCGGTCCATAACTTGATATAGCTCAGATTGCAGCAATTCCTAATCATTATCCTTTGTTTGCCTATAAAGAGATACCGGGCAAATTACTTATGTTTGAGTTAGATAAAAACAAAAATTCGTGTAATTCGTTCCCCCAATTTCTTATACACAACTCAGAAATATTGCAAAATATTGGGACCCTTTGTTTTGGGTGACAAATTTTCCCATGAACATTCCATTAAGCTTACTTTCCACATATAAATGAGTGCTGCCGATTTCGAAGGGCGTGCCGCAGTGCGACACCTCTTTGGAGAGAAGTTTTTACATGGCTGGGACCTCACAAATGTGATCCTTGATCTTCTCGCCAGGAATCGAACCTAGGCGTATAGCGTCTTATCCGGCTAAGCATACTTAAACGGCCCTTCAAAAGTATGGCCTGAGAACTTTTAACCAATTTGGGGTTTTGCTCTATTGCTACTCTGCACCACCATAGCTTGAAAGTTCTCTCCTTCTTCAACTCTTTGTCGTTACACTCTTATATACAAACACATATGAAATTTAAGCATGCAAAACATTAGATAATGCAAGTACTCACTCAAATGAAAGTTGATGATAAAATCACAAGGCACACATTCGTAGTACATACCTGCAAATGGAAGAAACACAAAAGGCGAAATGAAATAAAGTCATTAACATATTTCAACACAATGGCAATACATGCGCATGTGGAATTGTAACAATTGCCTACAAAAGTTTTTTCGAGAAGACAGAAAAAATGACAATCATAGAAAAAGTTACCTATGCACTTTAAGAGTAAGTAAGGCATTTGGTGTTTTGTTAAAAATTAAATTCATACAAGAAAATGAAAGCCAGCAATATATAAAAGAAGCATTTTGGACAATTTTTTTGTTTAATTTAGGTTAAAAAATACTGAATATTCAGGAAGTGGCCCTAGACATCAATATTTTAAGGTAAACCCCTTACCACTAAAATGCTATTTTGAAATATGGGATATACCTCACATTACAAAAAATTGCAATTCTTCTCAATGATAACGAGTTTTAACAAAGAAGTCCTTCAGCGATAGAAATTGCTTCTGGTCAGATCTTCGGGGTACATATACCACATAATTGGCAGACGCATTTCATGATTGGTAAGTTCAATCATCGGTGCATTTGTGAATTAAACCATCACTGATGAGTGAATTTACCACTCATGAAATGCGTCTGTTATACCAGATATTTGTGAAAACTGAAAATGTCTCCGAACTTTAAACCAAAAAAACTCACTTATAATACAAAATCCAAAGCCATACAGAATTAAAACCATTAAGAATGTGCAAAGTTCGGTTAAGCTGAATCTTGGAAAGAAATGCAAAAAAATAGTAAATTAGCCATAAACGAACTTTTCGACAAGTAAACTTCTTTTATGGAAAACATTTTAACTTTGTCTACAATAAAATTGCATAAATTTTTGACGAATACTGAGCTTTACGAGAAATGAAATAACCAAAAATTAGTCTTTGTTTGCGCTAAACTCTGTGCCAAATGGAAGGGAGTCATCATTGTGAAACAAACCATCTTTTGCGGTAAACGAAACATTTTTGGGTTAACAGAAGTTTTAATTTTACACAAACAAAGTTCCTAAAAGTTTTACCCAAACCGAAGTGACCTATTTATCTATAGGTGGTCCCATATTCAATCTTTATCTATATCAAAACATGGACCCATACGGCCCATTTATAATCCCAATCGACCTGTACTAAAAAGAAGTATTTATGCAAGATTTCAGGCACCTAACTTTACTTCTGCGAGAGTTAGCTAGCTTTGGACAGACAGACGGACGGACGGACATGGCAAAATCAACTTAGAGTGTCCAGACGATCAAGAATATATGTATACTTCGTTGGACCCCAGGTCAATATTTCGATGAGTTACAAACGGCAAGGCGAAATTAGCATACCCATATCCCATGGTGGAGGATATGATATTTTCGATGCTGCATACGCTAGCTAAGCAGTATTTAAAGGACTGTTGTTGAAACAGCAATCTTAAACACCATGTTATGGACAGGCATCCTATGATCTAAAGCGTGAGGTACACCTCTGCAAAAGAAAGCCTCTAGATTAGGCGGGTCGTTATAGTCTCCACGAAAAAAAAGGTTGCGAAAACGGTAAAGAGCTACCGAATGAACGCTTTTCTTGGAAACAAATCGCTTTGCATAGCACTAATTTTATATGCACTTCCATAGGAGGGGGGTATACTAATCTAGTCATTCCGTTTTTGCCACCTCGAAATATTGATCTGCGACCCCATCTTATATAGAAAAATTAATTTGTGTTTGTTTGTTTGTTGGTTTATCTGCTCCGTATAGACTCAAAAACGGCTAAACCAATTTTCTTGAAATTTTCATACGTGGTGAAAAAAGGGTACTCAATTTTTGATATCTGAATGGGGGAAGGACCCTTCCCATTAACTGCAAATGCAAATTTTTCCAATGAAGATTCCACTAAGGAACAGGGGCAAACTTCTCACATATTAATGAGTGCAGTCCGATTTCAGTTTTAAGCTCAATGATGAAAGGCCTCCTTTTTATAGCCGAGTCCGAACGGCATGCCGCAGTGCGTCACCTCTTTGGAGAGAAGTTTTACATGGCACAGTACCTCACGAATGTTGCCATCATTAGGAGGGGAAAACCACCGCCGAAAAATTTTTTTTGATGGTCTCGCCAGGATTCGAACCCAGGCGTTCAGCGTCATAGGCGGACATGCTAACCTCTGCGCTACAATGACTTCCCTTTAACTACATTTTCAGAAACACCAATTTTCGAAGTTGAGTGATGTGATTTAAAGGAAATTTAGGGAGTAGACCACGAAATGGCTACCCCGTATCGGGATCAAGTTCCTAGGGGTCCACCCCTTTCCCAGAACACCCACCAAATGGGACTCATTTACTGACCATGGCAAAATGGGGCTCAAATAAAAGGTATTCGAGAGTAGAATACGAATCAAACATGAGACTGAGTATTAGCGGCACCGCCCCTCCCTCAAAACACCCCTCACAGATGTAAAATTTACCGACCATAGCAATATGGGGCTCAAATAAAAAGTATTTGAAATTAGAAAACGAATTTGATATCCAATTTAGGGTCCAAGTGTTTGTGGGGCGCCTCATCCCATTAACTGCCCTTAAACCCATGGCAATATGGGGTTCAAATAAATGATATTTCAAAGTAGAGCACGATATCTAGAGGACCACCCCACTCCTCCACCAAAACACTCCTAAATCGGTCATATTTACCGACCATGGCGATATGGGGCTCAAATGAGAGGTATTGGAGAGTAGAGCACGGAATTGATACCCACTTTCGGGACCATGTTTGCGGATCCACCGCACCCCTTAATCCATCATTTTCCACTCTGGAGGCCTTTCCACTCCCGAAATCTCAATATCGGGCTAAAATAAAGTCATATAAGAATGGAGACCATCTAACGTGCAAACCTGAATGAACCTAAACGCTCCGAGCGAATTTATTATGGGATTAAAAAAAAAGGCTTTAAATATGACCTAAATCGGTCATACTTACCGACCATGGCAATATGGGACTCAAATGAGAAGTATTGGAGAGTAGAGCACGGAATTGATACCCACTTTCGAGACCATGTTTGCGGGTGCACCGCACCCCTAAATCCATCATTTTCCACCCTGGAGGTCTTTCCACTCCCGAAATCTCAATGAGAATATCGGGCTCAAATAAAGTCTTACAAGAATGGAACGTACAAACCTGAATGACCCTAAACGCTCCCAGCGAATTTATTATGGGATTAAAAAAAAAGGCTTTTGTATTGTTCGTTAGTCAAGCGACATTCGTATCATGGTATTTCACCAAAAGCTCTTTAATTGTCGAAAATAAATAATCAAAGGATAACTTTGTTCCATATATTGTTAAAGAAGGGGCAGCAGAGCGGGCTCGGTTCAGCTACCAAAGTATATATATATATATATTCTGGATCGTCTTGACATTCAAAGTTCATTTTATCATGTTCGTCCGTCCGTCCTTCTTCGTATCCGTCTGTCAGTGGAAATCACGATGGCGGTCAAAAGCGTAGAGCTAGTTGCACCATATTTTGCACAGATACTTCTTATTGATGTAGATCGTTGGGATTGCAAATGGACCATATGGGTTCAGATTTGGATATAGCTGCCATATAAAGAGGTCCTTGAAGCAATTATTAACCGATTGGGCTGATCAATCCCATATAAATTTCCCGGTTTCCCGATTTTACATCTTGAGACCCTTAAAGCCGCAGCTGACATTTTACACGTAGTGTCCTGTTATGACTTCCAACAATCGTGATAAGTATGGTACAAATCGGTGAATAAATTGATATAGCTCCTATATAAATCAATCTCCTGATATGATATATCAAGCCCTTAGAAGCCTTTATTTTTATCCGATGGGGCTGAAATATCGTACCTAGTGTTGTGTTACGACTTCCTCCCCTTTACCCTAATTTTCAGAAACGCCAGATCTCGGAGATGGGTGGTGCGATTTAAGCGAAATTTTGTGTGTGCACTCATATAGTACCCTAAAAATAAAATTTTAGTATCCAAATTTCGGATGGGGTACCTAGGGGGGCCGCCCCACCCTAAAACCTACCAAACATATATTTACACCAATCACGACAATATGGGACTCAAATGAAAGGTATTTAGGATAAGAAAACGAATCTGATATCCAATTGTTGAACCAAGTGCTTGGGGGACCACCCCAACCCTCAAATCACCCCTAAATCGGACATATTTACCGACCATGGCAATATGGGACTCAAATGAAAGGTATTTGCGAGTAAAATTCGAATTTTACATCCAAATTTGGGACAAAGTTTCTGGGGGTCCACCGCTTCCCCAAAACACCCCCCAAACTGGACTTATTTACTGACCATGGGAATATGGGGCTTAAATAAAAGGTATTTGAGTGTAGAATTCGAATCTGATATCCAAATATGAGACCAAGTGTTTGGGTGACCGCCTCTCCCCAAAAACCTCCCCCAAAGGGTACACACGACCATAGCCACATGGAGCTCAAATGAAAGGTCTTTGGGAGGAAAGCACGAATCTGATATCAATATTTGGGAAAAGTGTCCATGGGGCCACCCCACCCCCACAACACCACCCAACCCCCAAAACACCCCCATATTTACCGACCATGGCAATATGGGACTCAAATGAAAGGTATTTGCGAGTAGAATACGAATCTGATATCCAAATGTGGGACCACGTTTCTGGGAGTCCACCCCTTCCCCAAAACAGGACTTAATTACTGACCATGGGAATATGCGGCTTAAATAAAAGGTATTTGAATTAGAATCAGATATCCAAATATGGGACCAAGTGCTGGGGGTCGCCTCTCCCCAAAAACATTCCCCAATAGGGGACAAATTTACGACCATAGCCATATGGGGCTCAAATGAAAGGTCTTTGGGAGTAAAGCACGAATCTGATATCAATATTTGGGAAAAATGTGTCCATGGGGCCACCCCACCCCCGCAAAACCACCCAAATAGTAAGTATTTGCTGACTTTTGCAATATGAGGCTCAAATAAGAGGGTTTTTAGAGTGGAACACGAATCCGATATACATTTTCAAGGGCAACTCACTGAGTGGCCGCCCATCCCCCAAAACACCCCCAAGCCGGTTCCATGTTTGCCGACTATGGAAATATGGGGCTAAAATTGATGGTATTTGGGATTAGACCACGTATCTGATATCAACATTAGGGACCATGTTGGGGACGTCCCACCACCATAATAACCCCCAAATAGGCCGTATTTGCTCACCAAGACAAATTGGGTCGTAAAGAGAGTGGAACTAAATATTTATAGTTTTTAGGGCCAGTACCCCAAACCGGACATATTTGCTGACTTTTGCAATAAGGAGTTTAGTTGAGATTTGAAAACGAATTTGATATCCAATTTTGAGGCCAATGGCAATATGGGGTTCAAATAAATGATATATAGATATATGAGATTAGAGCACGTTGCTGATATATTTTCCGCGCTTAGTGTTTGGTCGACCACCTCAATCCCCAAATCACCCCTAAATCGGCCATATTTACCGACCATGTCAATGTGGAGGTTAAATTAAAGGTTTTTTGGGGTAGGGCAAGAATTGATACCCACTTTCGGGACCAATTTTCTGGGGGTCAACCCCTTTCCCAAAATATGGGGTTCAAATAAATGATATATAGATATATGAAAATAGAGCACGTTGCTGATATATTTTTCGGATTTAGTGTTTGGTCGACCACCTCAATCCCCAAATCACCCCTAAATCGGCCATATTTACCGACCATATCGATGTGAGCCTAAAATTAAAGGTTTTTGGGAGTAGAGCAAGAATTGATACCCACTTTTGGGACCAATTTTCTGGGGCTCAACCCCTTTCCCAAAATACCCCACAAGCAGCAACTTTTTAGTGACCATCGCAAAATGGGGCTCAAATAAAGGTATTTCGGAATAGAATACGAATTTGATATCCAAATGTAGGACCATGTATTTAGGGCATCACCCCCTTCCCAAAACACCCCGCAAAGGGTAAACATTTTTCGACCATGCCAATATGTGGTATTTAAGATTAGAAAACGAATTTGATAACCTATTTTGGGACATGTGTTTGGGGACGCCTCATCGTGTAAACTCCCCTAAACCAATGGCAATATGGGGTTTAAATAAATGGTTTTTGAAAGAAGAGCATGGTGCTGATATTTTTTCAGGGCCAAGTGCCGGGGGGACCACCTCATCCTCGAAAACACCCCTAAATCGGATATCATGAGAGTAGCGGGCTGAAATAAAGTATTTTAAGAATGGAGTAAACCTTATATCCAAACTAAAATTCGTATACCAATAAAAATCATATGGAATTCGAACAAAGGCACTTATATTGTTAAAAAATTAGTCAAGCGATATACTATATTCGTAGCATGGTATTTCACTTAAAGCTCTTCAATTGTCGAAAATAAATATTCCAAGGAAACTTTTTTGTTCCATATAAAGTAAAAGAAGGCGCAGCGGAGCGGGCCCGGGTCAGCTAGTCTAGCTATAGAGAACCTTTAATACTTGTTTCAGCAAACATTCATTTTTATGCCAAACTACATGATGTTATGCCAACCCATGATGACTATCTTTGTTTAGAGATTATAACATCCATCCATACTTATAATTCTGTTGTTTATTTTATTCCATGAAATTCTATTCATGGGCACTAACATGATCTTTTTGAAGCCCATCACACTAATATATGCTAATTTGGGTATTAAGACGCACAGTCAGGTGTCAACATTATATTCATAAATGTCTTGGGGGGGAGAAAAAAAAAGAAAGAGTTAAAAACAAAAATGACGTTAGGAATACAGTATGGTATGGTCATCAATTGATTTTAGCAAAATATCGAATATATTAAAAAATTTATATTAGTGAGTCACCATAACTGCACAAAATGCGAAGTTTTTTGAAAAAAAAATAGATTTTCGAAAATAGATTGCTCGTCTATTTTAAAAGCATAAATTTGGAAAACTGTCTATTTAGACGCACTCTTATCAAATTTTATGCAAACTGTTGTCAGGGAATAACATGTTGTTATATTCTTTTTGCCATTTCCAATCTTCTTTCTATTCTCCTATTCAAGTTTTAATTACTTTTTCTATCTCAACATGCGAATAGGCAATCAAATGATATCGACAGTGGCAGTTGTTGGGTTTGCTTTATGACTTCTACCCAAAAATGTGTGAATATGGTATGGAATTTGAGTTGGTAACAGTGGACTCGAAGGTGTTTTGCCAGGGAAACCTTTTTTCCGCATCAAGAAGAGATTGATGGAACGATGTGTAAACGCATTGAGATGTTTAGGAGTCAACATGAAGTCAGTTTTGTCAATAAATTAAAGAGTAAGTCAATGGCATCGGCGCAGGTACAACCTTTTGCAGAAATAATGGAAATAAAGAAGGAAACCGGGTAATATATACAGATCATGGGCTTAAAATAAAGAATATAGGTGTCAGGAAGCGGCGGCGAACCTATGACTGAAAATAGTTTACCAACTAGTCAAAATAAGGTCAGCGTAGCAGTAACCCGGCTGAACAATAGTAACACACTGAAAAAAAAAACCGGTTATTATGCTAACACACATGCGGATCTCGACGTTAATAAATCTCCGGGACCGGACGGTATATCAACACTTGTCCTTTGTAAATGTTCTTCGACGCTTGCTCGTCCACTACGCAAACTTTTCAACCTTGCTTAGCGTGCGGGAGTTTTCCCAGCGCGTTGAAAGGTTGCGAACGTTCAGCCCATCCCCAAAAAAGGTGGGCCGAACCCGAACCCTGCGAATTGCCGGAACAATTGCGATATGCTCCGCGTTTTCCAAGGTTATGGAGAGTATGGTTAACCATCATCATCTTGTCAGATACTTAGAGTCCAATGGCCTTCTTAGCGACAGACAGTGTACGGGAGACCTAATGACATTTTTGACGGCATCGGAATGGAATCGCTCTATCCACCAGTGAGCGTAAGGTCGTGGCTCTGGATATCTCCAAGGCATTTGATAGGGTCTGGCACGGTGCACTTTTAGCTTGTCGCTTTCGGAGTCGGTAATAACTTTGTTCGATTTATTGGGTTGCCCAAAACGTAATTGCGGATTTTTCATATAGTCGGCGTTGACAAATTTTTTCACAGCTTGTGACTCTGTAATTGCATTTTTTCTTCTGTCAGTTATCAGCTGTTACTTTTAGCTTGCTTTAGAAAAAAAGTGTAAAAAAAGTATATTTGATTAAAGTTCATTCTAAGTTTTATTAAAAATGCATTTACTTTCTTTTAAAAAATCCGCAATTACTTTTTGGGCAACCCAATATATCGAGCATTCTCAGAGATCGCACTATACCAGTTGTTGTAGATGGGTTCTCAGCAGATGAGTATACATTGACCGCAGGTGTGCCATAAGGCTTTGTCCTTTCCCCTTCCCTTTTTCTTATTTTCATTGACGATCTTGGCGTCAGACTTCGAATCCAGTCTACTCATTTGCCGATGACAGTAGTCTGTGTCATTCATATTCTTGCGACCATAGGCCCAGTCCTCAAGAAATTATGGATGGGACGCTCTCCCAGGATTTGTTGGAAATTTCCGAGTGGGGTAGAATTAACAGAGTAGACTTCAAGGCAGAGAAGACGCAGTGCTGTTTCTTGTCTCCCATGCGATTCACTGACCCACTTCAATTGTCGATATCCATCGACGGTATAGGCTTTGAACAGTCAGATACTCTTGATGTTCTGGCCATGAAGATACAATGTGATGTCCGCTGGTCAAAACACGTATTCGAAGTGCCGAAAGAAGCATTCAAGTGTTTGGGCTTTTTTAAGCGGTGCAAGAAATATTTCAACTCTTCTGATCTTCTCAATATCTATACTCCTGCATCAGGAAGAGGATGGAATATAACTCTCATATATGGGCAGGAGCTCCAAAATCATTCTTGGAGCTACTTGACCGGGTTCAACCGAGAGCGATGGTGTTCATTGGGGACAGTAGGGTATCCAACTCCATTGCTTCTCTTGAACATCATCGGAATGTGGGTAGCGTTGTATTGCTCTACCGTTATATTCATGGCGTGTGTTCCAGGGATATTTGTCTTCTATTGGGTTGCCCAAAAAGTAATTGCGGATTTTTTAAAAGAAAGTAAATGCATTTTTAATAAAACTTAAAATGAACTTTAATCAAATATACTTTTTTTCTAAAGCAAGCTAAAAGTAACAGCTGATAACTGACAGAAGAAAGCATGCAATTACAGAGTCACAAGCTATATGAAAAATCCGCAATTACTTTTTGGGCAACTCAATAATTCCTGACGTTACGATGTTCACCAGGAATAAAAGACTTGCCAGGAACTCACAGCCGTTTGTAATTGATTGGCCAGTCGATAGAACCATGCATTATCGAGATAATTAATTTTTCGCCCGAACCATTCGTATGTGGAATCGACTTCCGGCTAATGTCTTTCCCACCTATATATATATCAATAAACACTACTCCCTCTTTCCTCTCTCCAACTCTTAACCTTCCTAATTGCCAACGCAATGCACTGCATATATAGGGGACATCCCCTGCGTGTTGGTTACGTGGAAAAAAGGCCTTCTTCGCTGCGCCTTCTTTTTCTTTTTAATTTATCTGAGCCCTATATTGGCACAGTCACAGGTCACAGGTACACAGGTAAAAAGTCCTGTTTAGGGGTGCTGGTACGTTCTTTCAGATATTTCACCCCAATGTGGATATGATATTGGTGCTCTACTCCAAAATGTCTTTCATTTGGGTCTTATATTGGTATGGTTGGTGAATATGTCCGGTATAGGGGGTATTTTTAAGGGTGAAGTGGACCCACATGTATCGAATTAGTGCTCTAGCTCAAATGCCTTTTATTTGAGCCTAATAATGTCATAATTGGTCTATATTTTCCAGGGTCGGCTCAGAGCGGCCGACCCAGCTTTCTGTTTTCGAGTTATAATAAACAAACTAAATTTCGCGTAAATCGCCCCAACCTTCTCCGAGATGTGGCGTTTTTGAAAAAAGTGTAAGGGGAGGGTCCTCCCATTAAAGTTTGGACGTTAGATCGACTACATTCTTTTGGTTTTGGTGGTGGATTGGAGTAGCCAAACCAATGGCCCCGAAAGTGGATATCAGATTCATACTCTACTCCCAAAAAACACATTTGAGCTACATATTGCTATAGTCGGTATATATGTGTGGTTCAGGGGGGAGTTTATAAGATGAGTCGTCCCTGAAACACTTGGCCATTAAACAGATATCAGATTTGAGCCCTTATTTGCCATAATCCGCAAATGTGTTCAGCTTGAGGGGTATGTAGGGTGGGACGACTAACCACATACGACATGCAAAATTTCAGCCAAATTGTGCCCTCTAGTGGCTCAAGAAGTCAAGATTCAAGATCATTTGTATGGCAGCTATATCAGGTAATAGGCCGATTTGAACCATGCTTAGCACAGTGATTGGAAGTCATTACGAAACACGTCATACAAAATTTCGTTATTGTACATTGAAAAGGGTGATTTTTTAGCTATTATCTTTTTTGAAACACTGGTTTAAAAAGCTCAGGCACGATTCCTGTTTTGTTTCACTGTTAAACATCTTCAGTTTGGTCTATAAGTTAACCAAACGAATAATGCTTGCAAATTATCGAATTTTGTAATCAAATCGCGCGCTCCTTCAATTGAACGTCGAAGCTCATTTTTGGCTCAATGGTTACGTAAATTAGCAGAATTGTCGATTTTGGAGTGAAGATCAACCAGAAGCATTGCAAGAGCTACCAATGCAACCAGAAACAGTCACAATTTGGTGCGGTTTATGGGCTGGTGGCATCATTGGACCATACTTCTTCAAAGATGATGCGAATCGTAACGTAAATGTGAAAGGCATTCAGGAGCGTACTGAGAAGGCTCACAGATGTTGAGCACTATGTAGACGGGCCGTAGGCTCGAAATGGTGCCTGAATCCTAGAGTAGTCCAATGGCTCTACAGGAGCGTGATTAGACCAATACTTACTTACGCCTCAGTAGTTTGGTAGACTGCTATGAAGAAAAAGTGCAACATAAGGACCATACCACAGGTTCAGAGAACATGTTGTCTTGGCATAGCCGGAGCGATGAGAACCATGCCCACTAGGGCACTTGAGACTATTCTAGATATCCGACCCATTGTCATACAGATTAAGTGTGAGGCAGCCACAGCGGCTATAAGACTTAAGGCGATGGGAAAATGGATAGAGGATGGGAGCAACCCATACCATCCCGGTATAATCGAGGCGACAATAAGAAACCTGGAAGGAAGGGGTGAGGTTTCCGATCGGATACCTGAGATGAACCTTGAAGTCGAGTGCGAGGCACTGCTGCCATCGGCACAGTCTTAGATTGACGGACCGCTAGTATTGCCATCTGGACGATCATGTTACACGGATGGATCAAAGCCAGAGGTCCAGAGAAAGTCCGCCTATGGCGCTGAACGCCTGGGTTCGAATCCTGGCGAAAACATCAGAAAAAAAATTTCAGTGGTGGTTTTCCCCTCCTAATGCTGGCAACATTTGTGAGGTACTATGCCATGTAAAACTTCTCTCCAAAGAGGTGTCGCACTGCGGCACGCCGTTCGGACTCGGCTATAAAAGGGAGGCCCCTTATCATTGAGCTTAAAACCTTGAATCGGACTGCACTCATTGATATGTGAGAACAAGGGCAACCCTGTTCCTTAGTGGAATGTTCATGGGCAAAATTTGCATAATACGGTTATGCGGGCGGAGATCCGGGCAATCACGGAATGCGTAAAGTGGTGTGGTGCTAACGCGAGGACGTCGAGTGTGAACATCTTTACTGACAGTAGAATTGCCATAAGGGCAATAACAACCAGAACGGTAAGGTCACGAACAGTCTTGCAGTGTAAGAAGGAGATTGACGCCTTCTCTGAAGATGGGAAAATCCGCATCGTTTGGGTGCTGGGCCATAACAGAGTAAGGGGAAATGAAAGGGCAGACGATTTAGCGGTGAAGGCCAGAGGACTGTCGTCAACAAACTTGGTTAACCCGAAGTCTTTCGGGTCGACGCAGTCCGTCTTCGGGGAGTGGGTGACGAATACGCATGCAACATTGTGGAACAGCTAAACGATCGGTAGGATGGCAAAAATCCTATGGGGGGATCAAGATCGTGAGTAGACAAGGCTATTACTGAAATGAAGTAAGAAAGAGTTCAGTATAGCTATAGGTATCATGACGCGACATAGGACTACGAGCCCACTTAAGTAAAATCGGTGCGGCAAGTGATAGCATGTGTAGGGCATGCGGGGAAGATGATGAGACGTTGGATCATTTCCTTTGTTATTGCCCGGCTTTCGCGTCTAACAGATACCGGCACTTAGGTGGAGACACAATACCAGAGATGAACCAACTTAGGGGAGTGGTATTGAGAACAATTAAGGATTTTCTAAGTAGCACGGATTTCCTAACGGAAAATTTTCTTTTTAGAGGTTACTTTATAGTTTTTTAGAGCGCACAACAAGCCGATTACTGGCTTATGTGTATGTCCATAGTGGCATGCACCCTCTTTTCAACCTAAACTAACCCAACTGTGAATTGTGAATGCTGCCGTGAGATGATATCGAACTCTTAAGCAGACAAGCCCGCTTCAAATGACGCATTGGAAGACATTATTGAAGCATTTTGTCATGAGATACCCGCCGAAATGTTGGAAAGAGTATGCTAAAATTGGACTAAGCGGATGGACCATTTGAGGCGCAATCACGGTCAACATTTGCATGGACTAATCTTCAAACCTTAAATTATATGGACCGTACTATCGACTTAAAAAAAAGATTTCATGTATTTTTCTGAATTTTATATGTTTTTGTACCCTCCACCTTAGGATGGGGATATACTAATTTCGTCATTCTGTTTGTAACTCCTCAAAATATTCGTCTAAAACCCCATAAAGTATATATATTCTTGATCATTATGACGATCTAGCCATGTCCATCCGTCTGTCTGTCCGTCCGTCCGTCTGTCTGTCGAAAGCACGCTAACTTTTGAAGGAGTGAAGCTAACCGCTTGATATTTAGCGCAAATACTTTTTATTAGTGTAGGTCGCTTGGGATTGTAAATGGGCTATATCGGTCCACCTTTTGATATAGCTGCCATATAAACCGATCTGGGGTCTTGACGTCTTGAGCCATTAGAGGGCGCAATTATTATTCGATTTGGCTGAAATTTTGCATGAGGTCTTTTAGTATGACTTCCAACAAATGTGCTGAGTATAGTTCAAATCGGTCCATGACCTGATATAGCTGTCATATAAACTTATCTGGGGTCTTGACTTCTTGAGCCATTAGAGGGCGCAATTATTATCCGATTTGGGTGAAATTTTTTTTTATGACTTTCAAAAACTGTGCTGAGTATGGTTCAAATCGGTCAAGAACCTGATATGGCTGCCATATACACCGATCTGGGGTCTTGACTTCTTGAGCCACTAGAGGTCACAATTATTATCCGATTTGGCTGAAATTTTGCATGATGTTTTTTGTTATGACTTTTAACAACTGTACCTGAAATTGCCAAGCAATATAAACCGATCAGGGGTCTTGACTTCTTGAGCCACTAGAGGGCCCAATTATTATCCGATTTGGCTGAAATTTTGCACGAGGTGTTTTATTACGACTTTCAACAACTGTGCATAACCTGATATAGCTGCCATATAAACCTATATGGAATCTTGACTTCCTGAACCTCTTAAGGGTGCAAGTATTATCCGATTTGCCTGAAATTTTGTACAATGGCTTCTCTCATGACCTTTAACATACGTGTCGAATATTGTGTGAATCGGTGTATAGCCTAATACAGCTCCCCTATAAACCGATCTCCTTATTTTAAAGGGTGATTTTTTTGAGGTTAGGATTTTCATGCATTAGTATTTGACAGATCACGTGGGATTTCAGACATGGTGTCAAAGAGAAAGATGCTCAGTATGCTTTGACATTTCATCATGAATAGACTTACTAACGAGCAACGCTTGCAAATCATTGAATTTTATTACCAAAATCAGTGTTCGGTTCGAAATGTGTTCATTCACCGTAACGTTGCGTCCAACAGCATCTTTGAAAAAATACGGTCCAATGATTCCACCAGCGTACAAACCACACCAAACAGTGCATTTTTCGGGATGCATGGGCAGTTCTTGAACGGCTTCTGGTTGCTCTTCACTCCAAATGCGGCAATTTTGCTTATTTACGTAGCCATTCAACCAGAAATGAGCCTCATCGCTGAACAAAATTTGTCAAAATTTGAACACATTTCGAACCGAACACTGATTTTGGTAATAAAATTCAATGATTTGCAAGCGTTGCTCGTTAGTAAGTCTATTCATGATGAAATGTCAAAGCATACTGAGCATCTTTCTCTTTGACACCATGTCTGAAATCCCACGTGATCTGTCAAATACTAATGCATGAAAATCCTAACCTCAAAAAAATCACCCTTTACTTCGTCAGCCCCTAAAGTGCGCAATTCTTTCTAGATTTGGCTGAAATTTCACAAAATGCCTTCTACTATGGTCTCCAATATTCAGTTCAATTATGGTCCGAAATTGAACCATAGCTTGATATTGTTCTAAAAACATAGCAATTCTTTTCTATTATCCTTTCTTTGCCTAAAAGAAGATACCGTGGCAAGAGCTCGACAAATGCGATGCATGGTGGAGGGTATATAAGATACGGGCCAGCCGAACTTAGCACGCTTTTACTTATTCTTTTTACTTTTCAATAGCTCTTAAAAAATCACCCTTTATTATCGCAATTAGTTTCTATAGAAAATTTTCTTAAATTTTATTTCTCCAGAAAATTTAATTTTCCGCTGGAATATTTATCCAAAAATATTTGTTTTCCCTCTCTTAAAATTGTTTAAGCCACTGTGCGAGTATATCGGATTACATTATTTATTTCCTTTTCTCGATATTATTGTGTGTTTGTGTGTGTGTGCGTGTGTTTATGCCGAAAGTAGTGAATATTGGTGCCAAAACTAACAACTAAGCTGGCAAACAAATAAAACAAGAGTGCTGACAAAAATTTTATTGTAAATATTTGCTGATTATTTCAATTTATGCTCATAATACACACACACGAACCTATAGGGGAATACAAAACAACAGACAGTAGGTCTAAAGTTGGTTAAGACAAAGTCAAACACACACACACACACACACCAAGAACATACCTATCCGTTCACACTTTAAGGCGGAAGGAAGAATGGAAAATTTAAAAAGGTAAGCAAACATTAAAAGAAATGTAGGTAACAACAAAAAACCACACCAAAAAGAAAAAAAAGAAGAAAAGTGCAAAGTGCGATGTAGACCTAAATACCATAACACGTGTGCCCCCTTCATTGCCTTTCCCCGCCAGCTGTCTAGAATAATTAAATAATCAAGTAAACACAGAATAAAGGGGAGGGGGAAAAATACCCTATCATATATTAGCCATGGAGAAAAAAAAAGTATGGGAAGATGATTAGAAACAGTTTCTTAAGTAGAATGTCCTCGACTGTCGCAGATCTCTCAACGAGATGGGTGAACAGTTCAAAATTCACCGGTTCTGAGTGCCGGGCCACAGAAACATCCCAAGGAATTCTAAAGCAGACGAGCTTGCGAGACTAGGAACTACCCAGGGACACTGGAATCTGTGGGTATGCCTCTGGCGACATGTAAGCTAAATTTTCAGGACCAGGCCCGAAGGACAACGAATGATAGATGGTCACAAAGAGGGGGCTGTAAACATTCCAGAACTATGTGGCTTTATCTAGACTTGAAGAGGTCTACTGCTTTGCTGTCATTGGCTAGAACAGACGTCTCAATCATTGTGTCCGTCATGACATGCCACTTTCTAATCGGAAAACATGGTGGGAGACTGAAGGAACGACTTTTGCAGAAGCTGTAGGGACATCGAAGAAGAAGACACTATAGAACACCTTCTGTGTGTGTGTCCCGCACTAGCAGTTAGAAGAAGTTCCAATTTCGGTTCTCATTTCTTTGAGAACCTGTCTGATTTAGCGGATGTGAACATTCGCAAGTTACTGGGCTTTTTAAAGCGATCTGGATGGTTCAACGGTAGGAACTAGAAGGCATCTTCCTTCTTCTGTTCCTGTGGTATCACAATGGGCGAAAACGTCTAAGTGCTGATTAAGACTGCCACTTAAACCCAACCTAACCTAAGTAAAATGTCGCCAAATCTTAAAGGATTTTCGATCAATTCTTATAGATATTCTAGAGGCTGGGTTCTAATCCTAGCGGATTAGTTTTTAAATCTCTATGCTGATGGCATTTTTGAGATTTTACGCCATATAAAACTTCTAAAGGAAAGTCATTGAAAATCGGCTTGTCTCTCCGCAATTCTTTAAGGAATTGATTGCCCTCAGTTATTGTAAGTGGTATAATGGGGTTAGTAAACCCCCTAGCTTTGGTTGAGGGTATACCGTTCATGATTTTTCATGTGTTAAACGAATCCAAGCGAGGAAATTTTAACCATTTTTTCTATAGAAAATCAACAAGTGAGTGTCTTCATTTGAATATGTGGCCCAGTGTAGCCCAAAGAAAACAGCCCCCACAAAACCTAATCATCATACATGTCATGTGGCAGCGGCCGCCCAACAAGTGTGAAGAGAAATGTTTCTTTAAGGCAACAATGCATGAAGTCGGCTTTTTTTGTTCATTGCTACAAAGTTTTTGCTTTGGTCATTGACCTTTTGTCGCATACATTGTTACCTGGCCGCCAAAGACGAGTTATGATTTAATATGGGCCTTTGAACCACCACAAAGCCATAAAGCGAAACAATGGAAAATAATGCTGTGATGCACATTCACCTCATAATTTTGAAATAAAGCATTTTTAAATCAACATTTTTTTTTTGTCATATTCAAAGGTTTTTTTCAACGGGTAAAACCACACTCTAATGATGGTTTCAGAAAAATAGAAAAGTTTAATTATATTTTAAATTACACTCGAAGAAATAAAAAGAAGTAAAAACTTGTTAATTTCGGCAGTGCCGAACTTTGGATACCCACTCCTTTCTCTTTTATAACAACTCTACTACCATATCCATAATAATATGCAAATGGGGGGCGGGTGTGGATCTTATTTCATTCAGGTCCCGCGAACTCTTATACAAGTCACAGTTTTAGCCAATTCGGGCAACAAATCCGTTTTTTATAGAATTAAGACCCTAAATTGGAAGATAGGTCTATATGGCAGCTACATCTAAATATAATCTAATGTGAACCATATGCTGTTCGGATGACGGGAGGCTTAATACAAGTCGCTGTGTCAAAATCCAACGAAATCTGGCAATAAATGAAGCTTTTGTGGACTTAAGACTCTAAATCGGCAGACCGGTCTCATCCCATCTTACCCAAATATGGTTCGATCTGAACCATATTTGGGTAAGATGTTGGGAGGCCTAAAACTGTTTTAAATTTCAGCGAAATCAGAAAAAAAACAAAAAAAAAATTTCAAACGGGGGTTTTCCCCTCCTAATGCCGGCAACATTTGTGAGGTACTATGCCATGTAAAACTTCTCTCCAAAGAGGTGTCGCACTGCTGCACGCCGTTCGGACTCGGCTATAAAAAGGAGGCCCCTTATCATTGAGCTTAAACTTGAATCGAACTGCACTCATTGATATGTGAGAAGTTTGCCTCTGTTCCTTAGTGGAAGGTTAATGGCCAAAGTTTGCATTTGCATGTCTAAATCTGAGCCGATATGACCCATTTTCAATCCCCTGCGCAAAATTTTAAGAATCTAGCTCTAAGCGTTCGACCTCTATCGTGATTTCGACATATGACATATGACGGACGGACATGGCTAGTTTGACTCAGAATTTCGAGACGATCAAGAACATATATACTTTATGGGGTTCTTGATCTATATTTCGAGGTGTTACAAATGGGAATGACTATATTAGTATACCCCCACAGATTGTGGGTAGTGGTCCCGAAGGATCAATAAGCTTTATAATTTTTCGATATCGCAAGGGGGGCGGATCCTCCCCCTTACCCCAAAAGTTCCCAAAAATAAAAGTGTACCAATCGGACTTAAATGAAAGGTATTCAGGGAAAGAGTACGAATTTCATATTAAAAATTGGGTCCATGCAGCTGGGGACCGCCCTAACCCCAAAAACATCCTAAAATAGGTTTATTGGACGATCACGACAATATGGGACTCAAATAAAAGGTATTCGGGAGTAGATTGCGAATATCGGCAGCAGGGAGGACCAGGCTTTATAATTTGTTGATATCGGAAGGGGGAAGGTCCCTCCCCCTTTAACCCAAAAACACCACCCAAAATTAAAAGTGGGCCGCTATGACAATATGGGTATCATATGAAATATATTGAAGAGTAGAATGCGAATATGGTATTAAAAATTGGGTCCATGTACCCAGAAAGTCGCCCTAACCCAAAACTCCTTCAATCAGACAAATTGAACTTCATATCAATATGGGGCTCTAATGAAAGTTATTCGGGAGTAGATTACGAATCTGGTATACAAAATCAGATTAAAGTACAGGGGGTCACATCAAACCCCCGAAAAGGCACCAAATGGGCACCAAATGTGGAAATTTTAAGAAAGTCGTTTCAGCCGTTTTTAAGCCTACGAAACAAACAAATAAACCGAGTCCCATATACTCATAATTGGTTAATAAATTATGAGTATATGGGACTCGGTTTGTTTGTTTGTTTCGTAGACTTAAAAACGGCTGAGTCGATTTTCTTAAAATTTCCACACATTGTGTAGTATGGTCTGGAAGGAAATATAGGCCATATAAATTTTTGATATCGAATGAGGGCATGTGTTTGGGGGTCGCCCCACCCCAAAATACCTTCCCTATCGGACGTAGTTACCATCCATTGCAATATGTGGCTTCAATAGAAGCTATTTGGGAGTAGAGTACGAAATACGAAACACATTTTTGGGGTCCTCTCCACCCTGGGGTACACTACACCCTCAAACAGAACTTTTGTATCAAAGTGGTAATATAGGACTCAAAAGAAAGATATTTGGGAGTAGAGTTAAAAGAAAGCATATGAGCCGAGCAGGGGTAAACTTTTCACACATAAATGAGTGCTTTCCGATTCAAGTTGGAAATCACGAAAGCTGTCGAGGCAATAAAGATATCCGCTAAAATTGTTGCACATGCACTTCTTATTGATGCTTTGGGATTTCAAACTTGCCATATCGGCACAGATTCTAATATAGCTCTCATATAGTAAAATGGTCCCTCAACTTGAATTTTTGAGCCTCTAGAAGGTGCAATAAGAGTCCGATCGGGCTGAAATTTTGCACGTTTCTACTTTCAATCTTCGTGCAAACGCACTTCACAGAAATTAATAAGCGTCTACCAGAACTCACTGTGTCAAATTTCATCGAAATCGGATTAAAAATTACCAATTTATTGCCCCGAGACTTTAAGTCTGAAGATCGGTCTATAAAGCGGCTATATAAAACTAAATCCGACTTTATGATATCAGAACATCAGGTTTATATACAAAGAATACGAAATCATCAAAAATTAAAATATGTTTTTATACCCAAGATATCTGCAAAATTATAAATATCCAGCTTTTGGGTATATCCAGCTTTTGGGATTATAAATGTCCGAGTACTTACCCAATTTACCGGGTAAATACCGTTTGGGTATTTACCCATCGCCCATCTCTACTTATCAGACGTTGTGGCCATATAAGTCTATCTCCCCATTAGTCTTCTACCGCTCCTATAAGCTTAAATTTTTGACTGGTTTGGCAGAATTTTTGGCCTTCAACGATACACCAAAGGATTGGGGTATACTAATTTCGTCATTCCGTTTGTAATACCTCGAAATATGCGTCTAAGACCCCATAAAGTGCATATATTTTTGATCGTCTCGATATTCCGAGTCGATCTAACGATGTCGGTTCGTCTGTTCGTCGGTGTCTCTATCGAAAACATGCTAACTTTCAAAGGAGTAAAGCTAAGGGCTTGAAATTTTACACAAATACTTCTTATAAACGTAGGTCAGCTGAGATTGTAAATTGGCCAAATCGGTCCATATTTTTATATAGCTGCCATAAAAAACCGATCTTGGGTCTTGTCTTCTTGAGCCTCTACAGGGCGCTATTCTAACCCGATTTGGCTGAACTTTGGCATATATCGTTTTGGAATGTCTTCCATCTTCCATATAAACCGATCTCCCAATATGACACTTCGAACCACTCGTTGCAATTATTACCCGATTTGTCTGAAATTTTAGAGGGGGCAATTGCAAATGGGCCTTATCGGTCCAGATTTGAATATAGCTCCCATATAAACCGATCTCCCGATTTGACTGCTTGAACCCCTAGAAGCCTCAATTTTTGTCCCATTTGGCTGAAATTTTGCACATAGTGTTCTATTATGACTTCCAACAAGTACCGTTCAAATCGGCCTACACCCTGACATAGCTCCCATATAAACCGATCTCCCGATTTGACTCCTTGAGCCCTTACAAGCCGCAGTTTTTGTTCGATTTGGCTAAAAATTTTTACGTAGTGTTCTGTTTTGACTTCCTACAACTGTGCCAAGTACGGTCCGAATCGGCCTATAACCTGATATACCGATCTCCCGATTTGACTTCTTCAGCCCTTATAAGCAGGTTTTTTTGTCCGATTTGACTGAACTAAATTTATTTTGTATACATTTTTAGCTGAATCCATGGCGGTGGGTTCCCAAGATTTGGCCCAGCCAAATTTAGCACGCTTTTACTTTTTATACCCTCCACCATAAGATGGGGGGTATACTAATTTCGTCATTCTGATTGTAACTAACCGAAATATTCGTCTGAGACCCCATAAAGTATATATATTCTTGATCGTCGTGAAATTTTATGTCGATCTGGCCATGTCCGTCCGTCTGTCCGTCCGTCCGTCTGTATGTCGAAAGCACGCTAACTTCCGAAGGAGTAAAGCTAGCCGCTTGAAATTTTGCACAAATACTTCTTATTAGTGTAGGTCGGTTGGTATTGTAAATGGGCCATATCGGTCCATGTTTTGATATAGCTGCCATATAAACCGATCTTGGGTCTTGACTTCTTGAGCCTCTAGAGGGCGCAATTCTTATCCGATTGGAATGAAATTTTGTACGGCGTGTTTTTTTATGATATCCAACAACTGTGCCAAGTATGGTTCAAATCGGTCCATAACCTGATATAGCTGCCATATAAACCGATCTTGGGTCTTGACTTCTTGAGCCTCTAGAGTGCTCAATTCTTATCCGATTAGAATGAAATTTTGCACGATGTGTTTTGTTGTGATATCCAACAACTGTGCCAAGTATGGTTTAAATCGGTTTATAACCTGATATAGCTGTCATATAAACCGATCTTGGGTCTTGACTTCTTGAGCCTCTAGAGTGCGAAATTCTTATCCGATTGGAATGAAATTTTGCACGACGTGTTTTGTTATGATATTCAACAACTGTGCCAAGAATGGTTCAAATCGGTCCATAACCTGATATAGCTGCCATATAAACCGATCTTGGGTCTTGACTTCTTGAGCCTCTAGAGGGCGCAATTCTTATCCAATTTGAATGAATTTTGGCACGTAGTATTTTGTTATGATATTCAACAACTGTGCCAAATATGGTTCAAATCGGTTCATAACCTGATATAGCTGTCATATAAACAGATCTGGGGACTTGACTTCTTGAGCTTCTAGAGGGCGCAATTCCTATCCGATTTGGCTGAAATTTTGCAAGACGTTTTCTATTGTTACTTTTAACAACTATGTCAAATAAGGTACAAGTCGGTTCATAACCGGTTCATCGGTTCATAATAGCAGAGCAAATCTTTTCTTATATCATTTTTTTGCCTAAAAAAAAACCTTTTGCTCATTAACCTCCATAAAAAAAAACTATCACGAAATATTTTCACTATCCTCCATGAACTCTTATTCGAATTACCTTCATTTCCTCATTGTAAGCTTATTTTTAAAACGCCTTTTTACATATTTATACTGTAAATACACATGCCGACAATCTCTCAGACGATAAGTGTGTAAGTTTATATAAACGGCACGATAAATATTTTTTTTGTTATCACTGCTTAATGTCATTTAGACATGTCATTTAACTAAACCATCGTAATCGCCATCGTCATCACCATCTTCATTTAATTACTGCGATCCATTTCCTGCAATTTTAAATAATCATAAGCCCCCAAGGTGACACTTGGATTGGAGATTTGTTATCTCCTCAATTGTGTTTTAATATTTAACGTAATGTGCAGGGGGGAATTTATTTTAAAATGCCAAATAATTACACAATGAGAATAAACGGGAAAGTTCGATACTTATGTAGTGTGATATAAAATGTAAATGAAAAACAAGGGAAAATGGGCGAAAATTTTTGTAAAAGAATTTTCGTTTAAAATCTAGAATTTTTTTTGTTAAAAAATATGAAATGCCCTTTGGCGGAGTGAGCTCAAAGGCCACTCAAGGTTTGAGGACGACAAAGAGTCGGAGACCAGGTCACCATAGAACCAATTTCGCCCAGCCCGTAGAAGGTCGGCGTAACAGTAACAAAAGGGGAGAACAATAAGGCAGCAAGAGCCGATGGGCTGCTTGCTGAACTCTTTCAGTCCCTTAGTTGATAAGGCACAAAGAATTATTGCACAAATTACCCAGACAATGCTACTGCCAATGTTATCATATGGCTTTGTGTGTTAATGTTATTTAATTCCATTTTTATTCTTTAAAATCAATTAACTTTTAAAACGATATCAGTTTAAATTAAATTAAGACCAACAACTAATTTAGAGGTTTAATGGTGCGTTTACAATTTTCATTTCATAATAGCTTTTGATAGCTTTGTTTATTTTGTCATGGCTCTAAATCGCTGGTCAATGACCGCCTTTTTCCGCTTTTGTCTATCCATCCGCTTATGCTGAGGCTTTTATGAATTAAATTCAACCAGCAAACTACCACAACACAAAAAACAAAAACCACATATGCACCAAAGAAGAACCATCATCATAATTAGTGATGATTCATTAAGATTTACGATATTCCAATACCGATGAAAAAAGCGAAAAGCACAACAAGCAAATTCATTTCTTTTAAGCTAAATTAGAAAACTCAGGGAGGTTTGATCAACTCTTTTAACCATACGAAGAAGACAAAGTGGCTAAGCTACAGCTAAGTTTTTGTTATCAGAAAATACCATAGAAAAAGATTGAGTATCAAAAAAGAACCCCTGACAAAGTAGAACAGTTAACGCTTCTAAGTTACCAAAAATTCATTCACATTCATTCTTGTGTCACAGTACCAGGCAAAAATATAAGAAAGTCATTTTTGTATAGCAAGAAAATAGAAACAAAGCAGAAAGGCCCCAAGGCCTTGCCAAAAAAATTTAATGAAAATGTTCAAGGCACAGTAGCTAGTCAAAATATAAGAGCCAACAATTAATGCCCCTTTTATGGGACCAAAGCCTTAAATCGAGAGATCGGTCTATATGGCAGCTATATCCAAAACGGAACCGAACTGTGTCATATTGCAGAAAAATGTCGAGGGGCTTAACTTAACTCACTGTCCCAAATATTGGAAAAATCGGATAATAAATGCGCATTTTATGGGCACAAAACCTTAAATCGAGAGATCGGTCTATATGGCAGCTATATCCAAATCTGGACCGATCTGGGCCAAATTGAAGAAGGATGTCGTGTGGCCTAACACAACACACTATCCCACATTTCCGCAAAATTGGATAATAAATGTGGCTTTTATGGGACTAAGACCCTAAATCGGCGGATCGGTCTATATGGAAGCTATATCCAAATCTGAACCGATCTATGCCATATTGCAGAAGTATGGCGAGGGGTTTAACATAACTCTCTGTCCCAAATTTCGACGAGATCTGACAATAAATGCGCCTTTTATGGGACCAAAGCCTTAAATCGAGAGATCGATCTATATGGCAGCTATATCCAAACCGCGACCGATCTGGGCCAAATTAAAGAAGGATGTCGTGGGGCCTAACACAACTCACTGTCCCAAATTTTGGAAAAATCGGATAATAAATGCGCCTTTTATGGGTCAAAACATTCAATCGTGAGATCGGTCTATATGGCAGCTATATCCAAATCTGGAGCGATCTAAGCCAAATTGAAGAAGGATGTCGTGTGGCCTAACACAACACACTATCCCAAATTTCCGCAAAATTGGATAATAAATGTGGCTTTTATGGGACTAAGACCCTAAATCGGCGGATCGGTCTATATGGCAGCTATATCCAAATCTGAACCGATCTGCGCCAAATTGAAGAAGGATGTCAAGAGACCTAACACAACTCACTGTCCCAAATTTTGGAAAAATCGGTTAATAAATGCGCGTTTTATGGGGTCAAAACTTTCAATCGAGAGATCGGTCTATATGGCAGCTATATCCAAATCTGGACCGATCTAAGCCAAATTGAAGAAGAATGTCGAAGGGCCCAACACAACTCACTGTCCCAAATTTCGACGACATCAGACAATAAATGTGCCTTTTATGGGAGCAAAGCCTTAAATCGAGAGATCGGTCTATGTGGCAACTATAACCAAATCTGGACCGATCTGTGCCATATTGCAGAATTATGTCGTGGGGCTTAACTTAACTCAACTTCCCAAATTTCGACGACATCGGACAGTAAATGCGCCTTTTATGGGACCAAAGCCTTTAATAGAGAGATCGGTCTATATGGCAGCTATATCTAAATCTGGACCAATCTGAGCCAAATTGAAGAAGTTTGTTGAAAGTCCGAACACAACTCGGATAATAAATGCGCCTTTTATGGGTCAAAACATTCAATCGAGAGATCGGTCTATATGGCATCTATATCCAAATCTGGACCGATCTAAGCCAAATTGAAGAAGAGTGTCGAAGGGCCCAACACAACTCACTGTTCCAAATTTCGACGAGATCTGACAATAAATGCGCCTTTTATGGGACCAAAGCCTTTAATCGAGAGATCGGTCTATATGGCAGCTATATCCAAATCTGAACCGATCTGCGCCAAATTGAAGAAGGATTTCAAGGGACCTAACACAACTCACTGTCCCAAATTTTGGAAAAATCGGATAATAAATGCGCGTTTTATGGGGCCAAAACTTTCAATCGAGAGATCGGTCTATATGGCAGCTATATCCAAATCTGGATCGATCTAAGCCAAATTGAAGAAGAATGTCGAAGAGCCCAACACAACACACTGTCCCAAATTTTGGAAAAATCGGATAATAAATGCGCGTTTTATGGGGTCAAAGCATTCAATCGAGAGATCGGTCTATATGGCAGCTATATCCAAATCTGGACCGATCTAAGCCAAATTGAAGAAGAATGTCGAAGAGCCCAACACAACTCACTGTCCCAAATTTCGACGACATCAGACAATAAATGTGCTTTTTATGGGAGCAAAGCCTTAACTCGAGAGATCGGTCTATGTGGCAGCTATAATCAAATCTGGACCGATCTGTGCCATATTGCAGAATTATGTCGTGGGGCTTAACTTAACTCAACTTCCCAAATTTCGACGACATCGGACAGTAAATGCGCCTTTTATGGGACCAAAGCCTTAAATAGAGAGATCGGTCTATATGACAGCTATATCCAAATCTGGACCAATCTGAGCCAAATTGAAGAAGTTTGTTGAAAGTCCGAACACAACTCACTGTCCCAAATTGCGGCGAAATTGGACAATAAATGCGCTATTTATGGGCCTAAAACCCTAAATCGGCGGATCGATCTATATGGCAGCTATATCCAAATCTGGGCCAAATTAAGGAAAGATGACGAAGAACCTAACACAACTCACAGTCCCAAATTTTAGCAAATTCGGATAATAAATTTGGTTTTTATGGGCCTAAGACCCTTTATGGGCGGATCGGTCTATATGGGGCTATATGAAGATATAGTCCGATATAGTCCATCTTCGAACTTAACCTGATTATGGACAAAAAAAATCAATCTGTGCAAAATTTCAGCTCAATATCTCTATTTTTAAATACTGTAGCGTGATTTCAACAGACTGACGGACGAACATGGCTAATATTTTTGCATAATATTTCAGTCCATTCGGATAAGAATTGCGCCTTGTAGGGGCTCAAGAAGCAAAATCGGGAGATCGGTTTATATGAGAGCTCTATCAGGCTATATATCGATTAAGACTATTTATTGTACACGTATGTTGAAGGTCATGGGAAAAGCCGTTGTACAAAATTTCAACAAGAGCGGATAAGAATTGCTACCTCTAGAGGCTTAAGAAGTCAAGATCCCAGATCTGTTTATATGGCAGCTTTATCATGTTGAATACCGATTTAAACCCTATTTATCGCAGTTGTTAGAAATCATAACAAAAAGCTTCATGCAAAATTTCAGCCAAATCGGGTGAGAATTGCGACCTCTAGAGGCTCAAAAGGGTATTAGGGAAATTGTGTCTGAGCCGAAAATCCTTTGGGCAATTAGAAGTTTCGACCCCCTTTAAGTCGCAAGGCCCTGATGATGTATCACCGGTTGAATTACAAGCTGTGTCTGATAGACTGGTCTGGAGGGATATGTTGATATAAACATATTTGATGGCAAAGATCTCTGGAGATCGCCTGTCTGGGCAGCATGCATATAGTAAACGCAAATCACGACCTAGTCGGCTACATAGAGGGTTCCCTCGCTGTCAAGGAATATACAATGGTAGCATTTCTTGACATTGAAGGTGCTTTCAAGAATGTAAAACCGACGTCAATCATGAAGGAGTTGGAGTTTCTAGGCATCAACTCTACCGTCAGAAAGTTTATTAACAATTTACTTACTAATAGATGCATTACGGCAGGCTTGGGATCTGTGGATCTAAAAAGATGGGTCAGCAGAGGAATACCTTAAGGAGGTGTACTATTAACACATTACTATTACTATTTACAATATATTATTGTCTCTGGAAGAAAAAGGTGTAAAAGTGGTCGCGTATGCAATTGACGTGGCAATTGCGGTTAGGGGATAGTTTATCAGCACCCTAAGATATATACTTCAGGAAGCTCTACGTACATTAGCAAAGTGGGCTACCGAAAGTTGACTAGGTATAAATACGTGCAAGACAAAAGAAGTTATTTTCATCAGGATCCACTAGTTGCCTACAGGGGAACCTGTCTCCTTGGGAGGAGAGAATGTTCCATTTCTAGAAAGAGCAAAATACCTGGGTGTTTTACTGGACAGGAAATCGAACTACAAATCCAACATTTTGGAAAGGGCAAGAAAGGCAACTCTCACCCACTACACCTGGAAGAGAGCCATTGGCAAAATTTGGGGGTTTAGACCGCGTGTCATACATTGGGTATATACTGCAGTTGTCAGACCTATGCTGCTATATGGTGTTGTGGTCTGGTGGACGGCGCATCAAAAGTCCACCTACTGCTCAATACTTAACCGCATCCAAAGGATGGTTTGTTTGTGCATCACAGCCGCACTAAGGACGACACCATCTGATGCATTGAATTTAATGCTACGTCTTATGGACATTGTGGCTAAACAAATTGCAGCGACCACTGCCGTGAGGTTATGGGGCTTTCTCTTTGGTCATGTGGCGGCTACGGACACTGTGTTATCCTTGATACAATATCCGAGGTTCCAGGTAGTGTGGATTACACTCTACCTGAGTCTACAAACCTCTGGTAACAGAAGTTACATAGATTTTTTTACGGATGGTTCCAAAATAAACGACCAGGTGAGCTTTGGGGTGTACTCTAAAGATCTAGAACTGGTCATATCGAAAAGATTACCCGACCACTGCAGTGTGTATCACGCGGAGCTCCTTGCAATTAAGGAAGTGGTAAAATGGCTAAGATATAATGTCATTACGACCATTGGCATAAATATCTTCTCAGACAGCCAGGCAGCCATTAAATCCCTGGAGAACTTTTTTCTGAAGACATAAACTGCCCACGACTGTCGTAGATCTCTCAATGAGATGGCTGAACAGTTAAAAATTCACTTGTTCTGGGAGCCGGGCCACAGGTATATCCCAGGGAATCGTTAAGCGAATGAGCTTGAGAGATTGGGAACTACCCTACACATTCCAGGGATACTGATATCTGTGGGTATGCTCCTAGCCACATGTAAGTTAAGTTTTCAGGACCAAGTCCGAAGGACAACGAATGATAGATGGTCACAAAGAGGGGGCTGAGAGCATACCAAAACTATGTGGCCTAATCTAGACTTGAAGAGGTCTACTGCTTTGCTGTCATTGGCTAGCACATACGCCTCAGTCATTGTGTCCGTCATGACAGGTCACTGTCTAATCGGAAAACATGCTGACACACTGAAGGTTGCCGGCAACGACTTTTGCAGAAGCTGTGAGGGCATCGAAGAAGAAGTGACTTTAGAACATTTGTGTGTGTGTGTCCCCCACTAGCAGTCTGAAGGAGTTCCACTTTAGGTTCCCATTTCTTTAAAAACCTGTCTGATTTAGCGGATGTGTACATTCGAAAGTTACTGGGCTTTTTAAAGCGATCTGAACGGGCTAAATGATAGCAACTAGAAGCCATCTTCCTTCTTCTGTTGCTGTGGTATCACAATGGACGAAAACGTCTTAGTGAGTCTGATGGCAGACTGCCACTTAAACCTAACCTAACCTTACTTAGATCGACTTAAAACGTCATGTCGATCAAGAATATATACTTGATGGGGTCTTAGACGCATATTTCGAGATGTTACAAACGGAGTGACGAAATTAGTACACCCCCCTATGGTGGAGGGTATAAAAAAATGTAGAGAATATATAGGCCCCAGTTTTAAGGTTCAGCTTATTATGACATCTAAAAATGTATTGTCTTATAATCTCCTTGTACAAGAAGAGAGAACTCTACTTCTATTTTCTTAGATAGTTAAGGTAAGATTTTAGTGGCTGGCTAAAATCAGACTCAAATAGACAATTTTTCCATTGTGATACTACAGTAGAGATAGAATCGAACCTTTATCGCATCAAACAGCCTTTGGTGTGAATCGAACCTCAGCTACAGGAATGACTGGTTTTGATTTGTTCAAAATAAACCAGCATTGCCGTAAAGTAAAGATTTCATTAGTATAAGGATCGACATTTTTTGATACACCACTCGGAAAAATATTACAAAGCATTTTCCGTGTCATTCTGTGTCAAAAAATGTATCCATAATTGGATGAATTGATTTCACACCCCAAAATGTTGTCAAAACTCCTAAGCTACGACATCACGCAAAAATTTAAATGAGCCTCTTTTTATCTTTTTTGTGTTTTTGCTGCCTATTATCTAAACTGGCAAACTTCTCTTCATATGCCTTATTGCAATTTTCTGCACTAAATGGCCCCCCAACTACTTATCCCATAATTTTCTGCATCATTTAACAGAATTATGATCATTTCAGCAAATGTTGTTAATATCCGTTTTGCTTACTTTTATGTATTGAAATGTTTAAAGCCCCCTTAGATGAGCATCGACAGTAACCAACAACCTCGTTGTATTCTTTTTTGCCTACTGCAATTTGTATGGCCAATTGAGAGCGCTAATGACATTGAACCAAATCTGAAAGGGAAATAACTCCAAATGTTATGCAATCATGGTCGTGAAAATTACTTTCTTTGTCGCCTTATAAAGAGTAGGATGAGTTTATTTAGACAAATGAATAGAAAAAAGGAAAATATGTAGCTTAAATAGTAGGTTAGGTTGAAAAGAAGGTGCAGATATTCATTCGCCCCATGCCACTATGGACATACACCTAAGCCAGTAATCGGCTTGTTGTGCGCTCTAAAAACAATATTCAACCTCGAAAAAGAAAATTTTAAGTTAGGAATTCCGTGCTACTTACAAAATCATTGATTATTTACCACACAACTCCCCTAAGTTGGTTTATGTCTGGTATTGTGTCCCCACCTAAGTACCGGTGTCTGTTAGCCGCGAAAGTCGGGTAATGACGTAGGAAATGCTCCAACATTTCATCATCTTCCTCACATGCCCTACACATGCTATCACTTGCCGCACCGATTTTGCATAAGTGAGCTCCTATCCTATGTATCCCGTTATTACACCAAAAGCTTTATTGACTTCCCTTGTACTTCCTTTCAGTAATAGCCTCGTCCTCTCACGATCCGGAACCACCATAGGTTTTTCGCCGTCGTACCGATTGTTTTGCTGTTCCGCAGTGTTACAGGCGCAATCGGACTGCGTCGATCCGAAAGGCTTCGGGTTGACCAAGTTATCGACGGCAGTTCTCTGATTTACGATGCCAAATCGTCTGCCCTTTATATCCCCCTTACTCCTTTATGGCCCAGCACCCAAACAGTGAAGTTCGTGCCATTCTCAGAGATTGGCGTTAATCTCCTTCTTACGCTGCATGAAGATTCGTGACCTTGCCCTCCTGCTTGTTATTGCCCTTATGGCCATTTTACTATCGGTAAAAATGTTCACACTTGACGTACGTGATCGCCCGGATCTCCGCCTGCAGGGCCATATTATGGCCAGACAGTCTAAAACAGATCCCAGTCCTCAGTACTTGGCACGTATTTAAGGGGTCATAAAAGAAGTTATTGTGCAAAACTTTAGCCAGTTCGGATAAAAATTGCGCCCTCTAGAGACTCTAGAAATATTATCGGGAGGTCGGTTTATATGGGAGCTATATCTGGTTTTTGACCGATTCGGACCATAATTGGCGCATACGTTAAATGTCATAGAACACTTTACAGTACAAAGTTAAAACCAAATCGGATAATAATTGCATCCTCTGATGGCTCAAAAATTAAATCGGTATAACGGTTTATAAGAGAGCTTTATCAAAACATGGTTCTATATGGCCCATTTACAATCCCAATCCCGACCTACACTGATAAGAAGTATGTGTGCAAAATTTGAAGCGCCTAGTTTTACTGCTTCGAAAGTTAGCATGCTTTCGACAGACGGACGGACATGGTTAGATCGACTTAGAATGTCAAGACGATCAAGAATATTTATGAGGTCTTAGACGAATATTTCGTGGTGTTACAAAATAAAAGGCCTCAAATAGAAGATATTTGAGAGTAGAAAACCAAATGTGGAGCCAAGAGTTTGGGCGGCCACCGCACCCCATAAATATTCCCCATACCGACAATTGCAATATGGGACCCATAAAGAACGGTATTTGAGAGTAGAGCACAATGAATGAAATGAATGAAGGACCTTTACACTCTCAAACAACCCCACAACAAGAGTTACATACTGACAATGGCAATGTAGAGCTAAAATAAAAGTTATTAGAGGGTGAAAGAAGCAGCAGCGGAGTAAAGAAAATTTCGGGGCCAAAACAATTGAAAAATAAAATACACCCCAAATTAGGGATGTTTTTGGATTATGAAAAATGACCCCAAAATAAATTCACCCCAAAGTATAGAAATGCACCCCAAAAATAAAAACAATTTGTGCCCCAATACTGAATTTGGGTCGAATTTCGATTCAGAATTTGGGGTGTATTCTCTCAAAAAAAAAAAATACACACAAATAAACCCAAAAGTTTCCATAATTAGCCCAAATATTTTATAAAAATAAAATCAATTACCAATATTTTATAAGACGGTGAATAAATGGTTGAACGGGTGTATATTAATTTTGTCATGTTTTTTTTTTTTTTTTTTTTTTTTTTTTTTTTTGTAAAGAGGACATAGTGAAATCGAACCACAAATACCTTCGTAAATTGCAAAATACAAAGCAGGTCTCGGTTAAAATTGAAAAAAAAAATAGAAGTCGAAGACCCCGAAACCACTGGAGATATTGCAGAGCAAAATCTGACTTTTTTGTAGAGGTTTTTGACCACTATCCCGTTAAAAAATTTTTTGGAAGGCGGACCGCTAACGAACATTTGGCAGCCCCTACAAATTTTCGAAATTCCGAGTTGACCAACATTAGGGGTAGGCCAAAAGGGGTCCGGGCAACCTAGGCCCACGAAATTTTCCCACGATCTCGATAACACCCCACCTCTAACCATTCAAAATTTCAAAGAGATATCTCTACCCGTTCTCACACGGCATATTTATTACTAGTTTTTTCGATTTTTCTTCCACTATGCGTCTGTTGAAATACCGCTACAGTTGTTAAAAACTAAGTCAATGAGCCGAAGCTTTGAACAGATTTTTTTTGTCCATAGACAGATTAAATTCGAAGATGGGCTATATCGATCGATGTATAAATCTTGATGTAGCCACCATATAGATCGAACTTTTAGATGTATGCCCATAAAAACGGTTTTTTTTTGTAGAATTTACCGAAATTTGGCGCATCGAGTTATGTTAAAACCCTTGACATCCGTAGCTAGTATGGATCAGTTCAGGCCTTATTTTGATATAGACCCCATATAGACCGATCTACCGATTTGACGTCTAAGGTTAAGCCGTGGGTATTACCTGAATTCGTTGAAATTTGCCATATTGTGATGTCTTAAGACTCGGGTGATCAACCGCATTTTTATCTAAAACCGGTTTTCAAACTTTTCGAAAAATTTAATTTTTTTATAAAACCGGTTTCAGATGAGATTTAAAGAAAGACAGTTGCGTGACTGACTGACTAATCATCGCCCGCCCAAACGGCTAAAGCTAGAATCATGAATGTTAATCTTGGTTCAAAGGCATGGGACAATGCTGGATTTGGTGATATTCGTACGTTTAGGTACTAAAAAGCCCGAAAAAGTACCAAATGATACTTATTTGCCCAGCAAGGACGGAAATGGCTAGACTTACATTTTGGGCTCAAATTAAAGAGCGTTTCGAAAACATAAGGTTTGGTAAAAAAATGTCGGCAAATCGTACCGGAAGTGGGAAAAATAGTACGCTTAGTACCAAAATAAGTACTATTTGGTACTTCCTTCAAAAATTAAACTAGTGCTCTGAATTTTGGAACTTAGGTACACTATGGCAACCTCAGTTGGTGACTGAAAGAATTTTTTTTTTGGAAATTTGTACATGTATGTACTAAAAAAGTACCACAAAAGTACGAAATGAGAGAAATTTGTACAGGGCGGATGGATGGAGCTAGAATTTTTCAATTTGACTTAAAAGACATCTGGTGCAAATCGATGACGGTGAAAACCAAAAAGGAGAAAAATAGTACAGGTTACCGGAGAAAACGTACTTTAAGTATCGCAATTGGTACCATTTGGTACTTTTTTTACAGATGGAGCAAGAGGTCTGATATTGGGCATGGAAATATATGATGGATACTAAATGATCTTTTAACAATTCGTACTTTTTGGTACTAAAGTTGATACCATTTTTTACTTTCTTTACATATGGAGCTAAAGGTCTCAAATTTAGCATGCAGATACAATTAGGAAAACTATGATGGTCGATTATGATCATTTTACAATTCGTACATTTGGGTACCAATATTGGTGCCATTTGGTACTATTTGTGAAAATGGAGCCAGAGGTCTGAAATTAGGAATGTAGGTAAAACTTAGAAATATATGACAGGCGACTACATAATTCTATTACAATTCGAACATTTTGGTACCAAAATTGGAACTATTTGGTACTTTCTTGATAGATGGAGCTAGAGGTCCAAAATTTGGCATGTAGGTAAAACTTAGAAATATAAGATGGGCGACTACATTACTTTTTCACAATACGAACATTTTGGTTCCAAAATTGGTACTATTTGGTACTTTTTTTCATAGATGGAACTAGAGGTCTAAAATTTGTCCTTTAGTTCCACCTTAGAAATAAATGATGGATGACTAAATGATCTATTTAAAATTTTTACATAATTTAATTTTAATTTGGATATCAGATTCGTATTCTACTCGCAATTACCTTTCATTTGATCAATTCTTACTCTACCCCCTAATTCGTTTCATTTAAGCCCCACATTGACAGGGTCGGTAAATATGTCCGATTTAGGGGTGTTTTGGGGGTTCGGTTGGTCCCCCAAACACTTGGTCCGACAGTATGATATCAGATAAGTTTTCTAAACTTAAATACCTTTCATTTGAGTTCCATATTGTCGTGATTAGGGTATGTATATATTTGGTACGTTTTGGGGGTGGGGCGGTCCCCCTAGATACCCCATCGCAAATTTGGATACCAAATTTTTGTTTTAGGTTACTATAAGAGAGCACACAAAATTTCACTTAAATCGCACCACCCATCTCCGAGATCTGGCGTTTCTAAAAATTAGGGTAAGGGGGAGGGTCCGCTCCCCCTTCAGATATCAAAAAATGTAGTACCCTATTTTCACCACGGGATCATTATGCAGCATCTGTGAGAAGAAAAAATCAGCCGTTTCTGAGTCTATAAGGAATACACAAACAAACAAACACACATGGATTTTTATATATTGGGTTGCCCAAAAAGTAATTGTGGATTTTTTAAAAGAAAGTAAATGCATTTTTAATAAAACTTAGAATGAACTTTAATCAAATATACTTTTTTACACTTTTTTTTCTAAAGCAATCTAAAAGTAACAGCTGATAACTGACAGAAGAAAGAATTCATTTACAGAGTCACAAGCTATGAAAAAATTTGTCAACGCCGACTATATGAAAAATCCGCAATTACTTTTTGGGCAACCCAATATAAGAAGAATATGTGGCCTATATTGAACAATATCTTGATATAGCCTTCAAACGGACAGATCTACCCATTTAAAGTCTAATGCCTATAGAAGCCGCATTTATTACCTGAAGGTTGGCACTTTAAGCTGTGTTAGGCGCTTCGTCGTCTGTGCGTCGTATGTTTCAATATTTTTTTCCAAAAACTATCACCTTATGAGCATAATTTCGAAAAAACAAATACAACTGCCCGCTTTAAATCCCAGCGTATTCCTATATTTTATGGACTATAATTCCCCCAACCAAACTTTTGAGTACTTTGACTCTTTCAAATGCCAACAAAAAAACATTTTTAATATTTTTAATGCATTCTTCATTGATGCAAATATTTAATTAGAATCAGGTCATCATGGTTTTTGTGAGTGATTTGTAATTTTTATTTTGTTTTTCCGACCAAGCAACAGATTTTTTTCGCAATTGCCCAACTGGTAAGCTATGCAGCTTGATTTTGCCCTGTTTGGAGTGTGCAGCACTCTTCTACCATTACACACATATATATATGCACAACCAAAAGGAAAATGCCGACTTTGTGAGCTGAAAAAGAATTAAAACAAAACCAAAGTGAGCCGCTTAAATGTAAACCAGGTTATGATGGGCAATGGTTTTTAGCGCTCGTTCGATTCACTTGCAAGCTGGCATCCCGCGCCAAACCAACCGCAATTGTCTGACCGACACCGATCAAAAGTGAAAAACAAAAACCTTCCAATGCCAGATGCTGCCGCTACTGCTGCTATTGCAGCAGATGTTTATTTATGCTCTGGGCACTAAAGTGGAAGAATCGAACAAGAAAACCCAAAAAATACGATTGCAAACATAAAACATTTCTATGGTCTCTTTCAAAGTTATGTGAGAGGGAAATTAATGGCAAAGCATTAACCTGACAGTAGTGACAATATGGTGTCAGATTTGAGATTTATCATATGGGAGGGCTATTTGGTACCCATATTGAATATATTTTAATAGATTATATAGTAAACTAGCTGACCCGGGCCCGCTCCGCTGCGCCTTCTTTTACTTTATATGGGAAAAAAATGTCCTTGGAATATTTATTTTCGACCATTAAAGAGCTTTTAGTGAAATACCTACGAAAATAGTAAATCGCTTGCTAACAGTTTAACAATATAAGCGCCTTTATCTGAATCCCATATGATCTTTACTGGTCTACGAATTTAAATTTGGTTGTAAAGTGTACTCCATTCTTAAAATACATCATTTCAGCCCGATATTCTCATGATATCTGATTTAGGGGTGTTTTTGGGGGTGAGGTGGTCCCCCAGACACTCTTCTTTAAAATACCAATTATTTAAACCCCATATTGTCATTGGCTTAAGAGGAGTTTACAGGATAAGGCGTCCCCAAACACATGGCCCCAAAATAGGTTATCAAATTCGTTTTCTAATCTCATTTGAGCCACATATTGTCATAGTCGAAAAATTTTTTCCCTTTGGGGGGGTGTTTTGGGGAAGGGGTGATGCCCTAAATACATGGTCCTACATTTGGATATCAAATTCGTATTCTACTCCCAAATACCTTTCATTTGAGCCCCATATTGCGATGGTCACTAAAAAATTGCTGTTTGTGGGGTATTTTGGGAAAGGGGTAGACTCACAGAAAATTGGTCCCGAAAGTGGGTATCAATTCTTGCTCTATCCCCCAATACCTTTCATTTAAGATCCACATTGACATGGTCGGTAAATTGGCCCGATTTAGGGGTGCTTTGGGGATTGGGGTGGTCCTTCAAATACTATATAAGCAACGTGCTACTATCCTATATTCCATATTGCCATTGGCCTCAAAATTGAAAATCAAATTCGTTTTCTAATCTCATTTAAACTCCTTATTGCAATAGTCAGCAAATATGTCCGGTTGGGGTATTGGCCCTAAAATCTATGAATATTTAGTTCCACTCTCTTTAAGACCCAAATTGTCTTGGTGAGCAAATACGTCCTATTCGGGGGTTGTTATGGTGGTGGGACGTCCCCTAGACAGTTGGTCCCTAATGTTGATATCAGATACGTGGTTTACTCCCAAATACCTATAATTTGAGCCCCATATTTCCATAGTCGGTAAACATGACCGGCTTAGGGGTGTTGTGGGGGATGGGCGGCTACTCAGCGAATTGGCCTTGAAAATATATCTCGGATTCGTGTTCTACTCTAAAAACACTCTTATTTGAGCCTGATATTGCAATACTCAGCAAATACTTCCTATTTGGTGGTGGGGTGGTGAAGGGGTGACCCTATAGACACTTTTCCCTAATATTGATATCAGATTCGATACTCCCAAAGACCTTCCATCTGAGCCCCACGAATACCTTCCATTCGCTTCCCATTTTGTCATTATCGTCCAATAAACTTTTTTGGGGTCGGGCGGCCCTTCAATTACTTGGACCCAATTTTTAATACTGAACTTGTACTCTACTCTTGAATACCTTTCATTTAAGTCCCATATTGTCGCAATCGGTCCACTTTTGTTTTTGGCTGGTACTTTGGGGTAAGAGGGAGGGTCCGCCCCCCTTGCGATATCATAAACTTATATAGCCTATTGCTCCTTCTTGACCATATTCGTAGTCTACTCGCGAATGGGAATTCATTCGATTCCCATTTTGTCATTATCTTCCAATTAACTTATTTTGGGGGGTTTATGGGGTCGGGGCGGTCCCCCAATTACTTGGACCCAAGTTTTAATATGGAATTTGTACTCTACTCTTGATTACCTTTCATTTAAGTCCCATATTGTCCCAATCGGTCCACTTTTAATTTTGGCTGGTACTTTGGGGTAAGGGGGAGGGTCCGCCCCCCTTGTGATATCAAAAACTTATATAGCCTATTGCTCCTTCCGAACCATTTTCGTAATCTACTCCCGAATACCTTTCATTCGATTCCCATTTTTTTATTATCTTCCAATTAATTTATTTTGGGGGGTTTATGGGGTCTGGGCGGTCCCCCAATTACTTGGACCCAAGTTTTAATATGGAATTTGTACTCTACTCTTGATTACCTTTAATTTAAGCCCCATATTGTCCCAATCGGTTGACTTTTATTTTTGGCTGGTACTTTGGGGTAAGGGGGAGGACCCGCCCCCCCCTTGTGATATCAAAAACTTATATAGCCTATTGCTCCTTCCGGACCATATTCGGAATCTACTCCCGAATGCCTTTCATTCGATTCCCATTTTGTCATTATCGTCCAATAAACTTATTTTGGGGGCTTTTTGGGATCGGAGCGGCCCTCCAATTACTTGGACCCAAGTTTTAATATACAATTTGTAGTCTACTCTTGAATACCTTTAATTTAAGTCCCATATTATCCCAATCGGTCCACTTTTAATTTTGGCTGGTACTTTAGGGATAAGGGGGAGCGTCCGCCCCCAATGGGATATCAAAAAATTATATAGCTTATTGTTCCTTCCGGGCCATTCCCCACAATCTGTGAAAATTTCAAAGGAATCGGTTAAGCATTTTGAGTCGATACGGAACAAACAAATTTACAAACCCACAAACAAACAAACAAACATACAAACAAATAAACATACAAACAAACAAACAAACACAAATTCATTTTTATTTATAAGATTTTAAATTTTTTTTTTTAAATAATTTTACCTGAAATTCTTTCAAATTTTTTTTTTTGATTTTCTCACACAATTTCCCCATTTTTTTTTTTTTTTTTTTGAGTGTATATCACTTCTATGTATAGTGAATACTAAAATGTAAATTTTTATTCTTTCTTTTAAATCTATTCAATCTTTAGAAACATTCCAAAGAGTACATTCATATTTAAATTATTTTCTTTAAACCTTTTTTGTTTCTCATCATCTTCTCTGGGGGGGGGGGGGGTAAGAATTCTAGAGGCTATGTGAAGAAGATGACGGATTTGTATAGAGAAGCGATCAGCATGCAGATGTTGTTGTTTGCTGATGCTGCTCGCAAATCGGATACAGGTGAGCATGTTTAGCTGTTTGTTAATTGTGTTTGCTTAGCCACGACAAGTGGGAAGATGGACAGACAAACAAACGGCTGACTATGCATGATGGAAGTGTGTAGCTACACTCTGAAACATTGAAATATTTATTTGCAAATGATGGTGACACACATTTCGCATCGACAGCAGCACGATGTCTGGCAAGCAGATGTGTTATAAAAACATTAAAATGTTTGTTTGCATTTTAGACAATTCAGAGGTTTTTTAACCTCAATAAGTACTGGTTCGGTGACAAAAATAAAAAAAAGCAGCACTTGTGCGGATGTTGAGTTAATTGGGTTTTCTAACCATAAATAGGCTTGGCAAAAGAATACTGAGCTATAAATACTTTTGTAGAAGACAGAAGAATACTAGACGACAAAGAGTTTACAAAAAGAAAATAAGAGAAAATAAAAAGAACAAGTAAAAGCGTGCTAAAATAGGGCGTACCGAATCTTGGGTACCCACCACCAGGGATTACGCTGAAAATGTACCCCTATTAACTGAATTTTTATGTGATTAATTTTGGTCTCAAGAAGTCATATCGGGATATCGGTACTAAGGCCTAAGGCCTTTACCACCATATTGACCGATTCCGATAAAACTTGGCTCTGATGTTGTTAGTCTTGAAATGGGGTTTGGTCCAAATTTCAGAAAACTGGTGAAAACTAAGGCTTCTAAGGGCTGAAGAAATCAAATCCGGGGATCGGTTTATTACGGGACTATATCTGCTTAAAGACCGATTTAGATCGCACTTGGCAAGGATGTTGGAAGTCATAACTCAAATCTTTGTTCCAAATTTCAGCCGAATTGGATCAAAATTAAGGCATTTTAGGGCTCAAGAAACCAAATCCAGTGATCGGTTTATATGGGAGTTATATCTGTTTATAGACCGATTCGAATCCTACTTGGCATAGATGTTGAAAGTCATAATACAAGCCTTTGATTCAAATTTCACCCAAATCGGATGAAAATTGTGGTTTCTTAGGGCTCAAGAAGTCAAATTCCGGGATCGGTTTATATGGGGGCTATATCCGCTTATAGACCGATTCGGATCATACTTGGCATAGATGTTGAAAGTCATAACACAAGTCTTTGTTCCAAATTTCAGCCAAACCAGATGAAAATTGAGGCTTCTAAGGGCTCAAGAAGTCAAATCCGGCGATCGGCTTATATAGGGGCTATATCTGTTTATAGACCGGTTCAGATCATACTTGGCAAACAAGTCATAACTCAAGTCTTTGCTCTAAATTTCAACCAAATCGGATGACAATTTAAACTTCTGACGGGCTCAAGAAGTTAAATCCCGGGATCGGTTCGGTTTATATAGGGGATATATCTGTTTATAGACCGCATCGGATCATAATTGGCAGGGATGTTGGAAGTCATAATCCAATTCTTTGTTCTAAATTATAGGTAAATCGGACTAAACTGAGGATTCTAAGGGCTCAAGAAGTCAAATCCAGAAATCGGTTTATATGGGGGCTATATCTTTTTATAGACCAATTCGGATCCTAATTGGCATGGATATTAAAAGTAATAACCCAAGTCTTTAATCAACTTTTTTATCCAAACGGGATGAAAATTGAGGCTTCTAAGGGCTCAAGAAGTCAAATTGGGGGATCGGTTTATATGGGGGCTATATCCAAACCTGAACCGATATAGCCCATTTGTAATCCCCAACGACTTACATCAATATTAAGTATCTGTGTAAAATTTCAAGCGGCTACCTTTATGCGTTCGTCCGTTATCGTGATTTCGACAGAGGGACGGTCGGAGAAAGATAGATCGACTAAGAATGACTTAGAACGACGCAGAATTGATCGTCTCAAGAATATAAATACTTTATGGGATCTTAGACGAATATTTCGAGGTGTCACAAACGGAATGACTAGATTGGTATACCCCCATCCTATGGTGGTGGGTATAAAAACTGTCCAAAATGTTCAATTATAAAATAATAAAAAAAGCATTACGAATTTTTCTTATTAAAAAATTTTTTATTAAAAATTTTTTTATTAAAAAATTTTTTAGAAAAAATTGTAACGTGTTGATAGAAAACAAAATTCAATAAAAAAACGTTAACCTAATTTTTGATAGATTAAAATTTTGTATAAAAAAAATTTACAAATTTAAAAAAAAAAAATTAATTTTCTAAAAAAAAATTTTCTAAAAAAAAAATTTTCTAAAAAAAAATTTTCTAAAAAAGAATTTTAAAAATTTTATAGAATTTTTTTTTTTTTTTGACAAAATCTATAATATAAAAATTAAATTGTTGCGCTTTGTTTGTTTATTTGATTGTCTCTTCCATTTAGACTTAAAAACAGAACCGATTTTCATGAAATTTTCACATTCGGTTGACAAAAAGGGTACTAAATTTGTTCATATCCGAAGGGGAGGGGGACCCCCACCTTACCACAATTTTTTAAATCGTCCAAATCTCGAAAATCGTTGCACCGACTTAAGCGACCATTTATATGCCACCATAAGGTAACCCAAAACCACGAAATTCGTATAAAATTATGGGGTCAAAAAACCTGGGGGGACGCCCTATCCCAAAATCCACCCGAACGGACATGTTTATTGATTGGGGCAATATGGGTATCAAATGAAAGGTATTTAAGGGTAGAGTAAGAACTTGTGATAAAAATGTCACCATAAGTGTCGGGGGGGACCCCAACCCCAAAAACACCATCCGAGAGGACACTTTTAGCGCTTTGGGCTATATGGGTATCAAATTGAAAGGTATTTAAAAGTAGAATACAAATCTGACCAATGTGGCCCAGAGGTTAGAATGTCCGCCTTTGACGCTGAACAACTGGGTTCGAATCCTGGCGAGAACAGAAGAACAAATTTTCAGCGGTGGTTATCCCTTCCTAATGCTGGCGTCATTTGTGAGGTACTGTACCATTCGGTATGGCAGCCATGTATAAACTTCTCCACAAAGAGGTCTAGCATTGCGGCATGCCGTTCGGACTCGGCTAGAAAAAGTTGACCCCTTATCATTGCGCTTAAACTCGAATCAGACAGCACTCATTGATATGTTAGAAGTTTGCTCCTATCCTTTAATGGAATGTAACATAAAAATGTATTCCTTGATGCCTGAGGGGCGTCCCCACCACTCAAAACCACCCGGCATGACATATTTTCCGTCATGTTGGGGGGTTTTGACATATTCACCGACAATATGGGACTCAAATTAAAGTTATTTGGGAATTAAGAACGAATAAGGTATCAAAAATTCAGTCCAAGTACCTAGGAGACCACTCCAGGCCCAAAACCGCCCCAAAAGTACCGCCCGAAATCAAAAGTGGACCGATCGGGACAATATGGAGATACGTATGGTAGTAAGTATGAAACTAAGCGGGCCGAATATTCCATTTAATAAAATTTTTACAAATTTGTTGTCTTGTGTAAATAACTGCCATAAATTGTTCAAGAATCTATACAAAACTCCCCCAACTCCTTGGGTTATCTTCACGGCTAGCACTTTTTTATCTCTTCTTCTCCCCTCCAGAAATCATTTAACCCATAACATTGCCCTTGTTTTTAGACCTTATAATCGCATAGTTAGTTCACCAAGTAATAATACAGACAATAATCATTATTTATGATTCCTTTATTCATTCATGCCATTCGATGCCCCAAAGTACCAAGTTATGGCAAATTCATAATTTCGGCATTATTAATTTCTCATATGATTGCACTTAACAATTGAGTGAGTTTAACAAACGATTATTCCAAATTCGTGATAAGAAAAATATAATTTTAATGTTCCAAACGTGACACTTTGGTGAATGTTAGATGCGTGATTTTTTTTTTTTTTTTTTGTTGTTTGGAAATGCCATTTGCCGCCATCAACTACCTTGGGGGGATAAACGAGCGGTAAACGCCTTGTAAACACATGTCCCAGAGTTGATAAGAAGATGACGGCGAAAACAAGAAGAAGCAAAATAAAATTATTTAAAGCTAATACACAAAAGAGAGTAAAAGACTTGACACCCCCCCTCCACCCTACTCTCAACGTAGGCAAATTGCTTTGGCAACAGGTGTCCCTTTTGGTTGGTATTTGTAATCAAAAGTTTTCCTAAAAGCTTTGTTTTAAAGTCCTAGCAAGCTTTCTTCAGTTTCTGTGTAGTGTATACATGTCTGTAATTTGTTGTTTCTTTTTATAACATTTTGTTGTGGAGTATGCATGTGTGTGTGTGCGTGTAAATATTGACTTTGTGTCTGTTGACGGCTTTTATCAGGATAGTGAACAACGAACAACGGTAAATAACAACAGCTGAAAAAAACTTTCTTATCATTCTGTTTGCCATCAGTTGCTAGCGACATCTTTGAAAAATTGTTGGAATTAAAATTAAGAAAGGAGAAATTGTGAACATGAAAGCTTTTTAAGGGGAAATTTGATTCTTTGAGGTTGAAAGTGGTTGGTGGAGAATATAAATAAGACCTTAAATGATTTTAATAAAAAAAAGAAAAATAAATACTAAAAAAAAGCATGTGTGGTAAGGATGAGACAGAGAGAAGGATGATTAAATACTGGGCTAGTCCTGACAGTTAGGCATAGAAACACAAAAAATATGCTTTATTTTTATAGGTCATACTACAATAAACAGGAGGACATTCGAACGAATGCCCAATTGAGAGAATACCTACTTTTAGTTCTTTGGATCGATAAGGAGGTTAATGAAGATTGGTTGAGGTTGGCTGAAGGAAAATCTGAGAACGAATAAACTGCAAATGATTTCAAAGAATGAAAAGGAGCATACGTTCATTCATAACTTAATTACACCTGCCTATGCCATCAGTTATCAATCGAAATCATAGTTAAACAAATGGAAGTGCTTCTAAAATCTGGTCCTAGGCGGACATATTTTCGGAAGCGGTGGATTCACAGATGAATAGATAACCAAAATTTCATTGAGGATGGTTAAATGAATAGATAAACCAATAGAGGATATAATGAATGAATGGATAGCTGGACAGGTAAATGGGCAAAAGAAGTAATATTTGGATGAATAGATAAATGACAAAAATTGTATGAACCCATTTATTGCAAGATGTATGTTTGGTCACCCTGATGACTAGATTGAATAGAAAGACCTTTCCTGAAGTGTGATGTGGTGTGCAAAGAATGCATAGTGGAATATAATGGTGGCATATCAACGAACAAAATATGAAGAATTCGATGAATTACGGATTCATTGTGGTATAGACGGCTAATATTCGAATGATTCAACATGTAGATAGATAAGAGTTGGAGTTATGTGAACATTTCTATGGCTGAGTGAAGGGATGTGCTTTAAAGCATACCCTGATTAGTAGATATAGGGCTGAGTAAAGATGGAAGTGTGAACGGATGTACAAATAAGAGACCGTTTTATGTGGGAATAGGATGTTGTTTCGAAAAAGCTTTACTTGGAAGGACGATTGTTTGTATTGGGTTGCCATAAAAGTAATTGCGGATTTTTCATATAGTCGGCGTTGACAAATTTTTTCACAGCTTGTGACTCTGTAATTGCATTCTTTCTTCTGTCAGTTATCAGCTGTTACTTTTAGCTTGCTTTAGAAAAAAGTGTAAAAAAGTATATTTGATTAAAGTTCATTCTAAGTATTATTAAAAATGCATTTACTTTCTTTTAAAAATCCGCAATTACTTTTTGGGCAACCCAATATAAAGAGATTTAGAATATCCTATGTAGTGCACGGGACATCTTTGAATTTAGGGTCGATTATGGATGATGATCATATGATAAAATGAATCATGAAATAAAAATTAGTATAAAGTTGGCAATTTTTGTCAGTTTCATTTAATATCAGTGATTCGAACGTCCAGCTATTAAGTGCAATACATAAATTGTAAATTATATAACAAATTTAGCCGTAATCGACCCATTAATATGTAAACGCACTCCCACACTAATTATTGAACTGTCACTGTCAATTTATTCAGTAAATTCAACATTTGCATCATGGTAAAGTGCGCGAAGGAACAACGTGTATAAATCATTCGAATTCACTACCGATATACGAATTGAATGACCGCAAATTTAAGAGCATCAACTCCAATTTTGACGAAGATCTTTTTTGGCTTAATGGGCTCTTCAATAAGTCAAATGTGCTTTATTGGTCAGGAATCAATACTTCATCCACAAAAAAAAGCTAACTGTTAGGTGCGGTTTGCATGCCGGCAGCTTCATTGGGCCATACTTCTTTGGCGACAATGCCAATCGTCACGTTACCGTGGATGCACAACGCTACCGCACCAAGCTCACAGATTATTTTTGACCTGAATAGGAAGATATGGACCTGGGCGACATGTGGTTGCAACAGGACGGTATGACAAGCAGTGTTGTCACTCAATAAAACAATTTTTTACCAAAATTTAAGAAAAATCCTACCAAACACGACCAAAACCTACCAAAGGCTTTACACGCCAAGAATGCGGTATTTGCTTTTACACCCAGTAGGGAAGAGTTGGACATTTTGCCATTCCCCTTGCACCATATCAAATTATACTTCTAGATTGTCTATGAATATAATGACAATCTAGAAGTGTCCGTCTTTATGTTTGTTGAAATCCCTCCACAGCCTAAAGTTCAAAGATGGTCTATATCTTGATATAGCTCCCGATAAGAAATCTTCAGTTCCTAGAAGACGTATTTTTGGCCTGATTTCAATAGACAACAGTGCCGAGTTTGAATAAAGCGATCTCCCGATTTAACGGCTTAAGACCTATACCATCCATTTTAGCCATTACAGTGAGTTGCATGGATCCCTCATCAGATCTAACCATATTTAAATGCAGCTGCCTTATAACCCTGTTTTTCGATTGAAGGCATTGAACGCACAAAAGCCGCATTTCTTACGAAAAGGCTTTATGCTCTTTTTTCCGAAATTTGAAGAAGTGAGACCCCTCGCATCAATGACCACTCTTCTACATTCATAACGAACACAAAGAAACGAAATTAAGTGAAATAATTATACCCACAATAGGGTATTAGTATAACCTCAACTAATCTAGTCATTCCGTTTGTAACACCTTGAAATATTGATCTGGGAAAGTTTACATACTCTTGATCGTCTTGAAATGCAAAGTTGATCTAGCCATATCTGTCCGTCCGTCCGCACATATGCGGAAATCACGATAGCGGTTTGATGATTTCGTATCCTTTCTATATAAACCTGATCTTCTGATCTCATAAAATCGGTTTTCAGTTATATGTAGCCGCTATATAGGTCGATCTCCAGAGTTAAAGTCTTAAGGCAATAAATTGGTAATTTTTTATCCAATTTCGATGAAATCTGGCACAGTGAGTTTTGGTAAACCTATAGACCTACCGCCCGATCTCCCGATTTTTGCTGTCAAACCAGCAAAATTTAAAGCTTCTAGGAACCGAACGAGGATAATCGAGAGACCGGTTTATATGGGAGCTGTATCAGGTTATAGACTGATCTGGACAGTACAAGGCACAGTTGTTGGAAGTCGTAACAGAACATCGCATGCAAAATTTCAGCCAAATCGGCAGAAATTGCGGACTCAAAAAGTCTAATCGGGAGACCGGCCTATATGGGAGCTATATCAAGTTATAGATTGAATTTGACCGTACTTGCCACAGTTGTTGGAAGTCTGCATGTTAATTTTCAACCAAATCGGACAAAAATTGCTGCTTCCAGAGGCTTAAGAAGTCAAATCGAAAGATCGGTTTATATGGGAGCTATATCAGGTTGCAGTTGTTGGAGCGGAACACTGCATGCCAAATTCCAACCAAATTGGACAAAAATTGTGGCTTCCAAAGACTTAAGATGTCAAATCAAAAGATCGGTTTATATGGGAGCTATATCAGGTTATAGACCGATTTGAACCGTATTTGGCACAGTTTTAGGAAGTCATAATGGAACACCGCGTGTCAAATTTCCAGAATATACATACTGTGTGCATTACTTAAGGTTTCTTGAAGGTGCTTTCAATAATTTAAAACCGACGTCAATCATGAAGGAGTTGGAGTTTCTAGGCATCAACTCTACCGTAAGAAAGTTTATTAATAACTTACTTACTAAAAGATGCATTACGGCAGGCTTGGGATCTGTGGATCTAACAAGATGGGTCAGCAGAGGAACGCCTCATGGAGGTGTACTGTCTCCTCTATTTTGGAATATAGCCATTAACAATATGTTATTGTCTCTAGAAGAAAAAGGCGTAAGAGTGGCCGCGTATGCTGATGACGTGGCAATTGCGATTAGGGGAAAGTTTTCCAGCACTCTAAGAGATATACTTCAGGAAGCTCTACGTGCAGCAGTGAAGTGAGGTACCGAAAGTGGTCTGGGAATAAATCCATGCAAAACAGAAGTAGTTCTTTTCAGCAGGAGATACAAGTTGCCCACAGTGGAACCTTTCTCCTTGAAAAGAGAGAGAATGTTCCATTTACAGAAAGCGCAAAATACCTGAGTGTTTTGCTGGACAGGAAATTGAACTTCGAATCCAAAATTTTGGAAAGGGCAAGAAAGGCCACTCTTGCGCTATACACCTGCAAGAGTCATTGGCTAAAGTTTGGGGTTTAGACCGCGTGTCATGCATTGGGTATATACAGCCGTTGTCAGACCTATGACGCTATATGGTGTTGTGGTCTGGTGGACGGCGCTTCAAAAGTCCACCTACTGTTCAATACTTAACCGGATCCAAAGGATGGCTTGTTTGTGCATCACAGCCGCACTGAGGACGACATTATCTGATGCACTGAATTTAATGCTACATCTTATGACTCTGGATATTGTGGCTACCCAAATTGCAGCGACCACTGCCGTGAGGTTGAGGGAGTTTTCCTATTGGTCATTTGGCGGCCACGGACACTGTGTTTTCTTTGATACAATATCCGATGTTCTAGGCAGTGTGGATTACACCCTACCTGAGCCGCTTTTTGATACAAATTACTGTACTATTCCTGATAGAACCGATTGGAACAACGATATCCCTGGTAACAGAAGTTATATAGAAGTTACATAGACTGGTTTCAAACTAAACAACCAGGTGGGCTTTGGGGTGTACTCTAAAGATCTAGAACTGATGATATCGAAGAGGTTACCCGACCACTACAGTGTGTATCAAGCAGAGATCCTTGCAATTAAGGAATTGGTGAAATGGCTAAGATATAATGTCATAACGACGATTGCCATATATTGGGTTGCCCAAAAAGTAATTACGGATTTTTTAAAAAAAAGTAAATGCATTTTCATTAACTCTTAGAATGAACTTTAATCAAATTTACTTTTTTTACACTTTTTTTCTAAAGCAAGCTAAAAGTAACAGCTGATAACTGACAGAAGAAAGAATGCAATTACAGAGTCACAAGCTGTGAAAAAATTTGTCAACGCCGACTATATGAAAAATCCGCAATTACTTTTTGGGCAACACAATATATCTTCTCAGATAGCAAGGCAGTCATTAAATCCCTTTTAAATGTATTTCTGAACAAATGGCGTAACAGTTCAAAATTCACCTGTTCTGGGTGCCGGACCACACAGATATCCCAGAGAATTCTAAAGCAGACGAACTTGCGAGATTAGGAACTACGTTACACACTTCAGGGACACTGGAATCTGTGGGTATGCCTCTAGCGACATGTAAGCTAAGTTTTCAGGACCAGGCCCAAAGGGCAACAAATGATAGATGGTCACAAAGAGGGGACTGTGAGCATTGCAAAACTATGTGTCCTCATCTAGACTTGAAGAGGTCTACTGCATTGGCTAGAACAAACGTCTCAGTCTTTGTGTTCGTCATGACAGACTAAAGGTTGCCAGCAACGATTTCTGCAGAAGCTGTAGAGACATCGAAGAAGAAGAGACTATAGAACACCTTCTATGTGTATGTCCCGCACTTGCAGTTAGAAGGAGTTCGACTTTAGGTTCTCATTTCTTTGAGAACCTGTCTGAATAAGCGGATGTAAACATTCGCAAGTTATTGGGCTTTTTAAAGCAATCTGGATGGTTCGACTGTAGAAACTAGAAGGAATCTTCCTTCTTCTGTTCCTGTGGTATCCCAATGAACGAAAACGTCTTAGTGAGTCTGATGGCAGACTGCCACTTAACAAACCTAACCTAGCCTATATACTTTATGGGGTCTTAGATCAATATTTCGAGGTGTTACAAACCGAATGGTAAGATTAGTATACCCCCATCCTATGGTGGTGGGTATAAAAATTTGAGAAAATTGCCGAAGGGCTGCTAAATAACTACCTTTTTAATACCTATATCCTGTATATAGTCTCTCCCAAAGTATCTTGTCGGCTTATTTAGCCTTAGCATGAGTTTCGATTTGATATTTAAATGACATGCTTCCTACATCATTCTTATCAGACATAATAATATTTAACAAATTCTTTGTGCTTTGTTGAATAATTTCAAAGTCTTCCCACATAAAATTATTAACAAAAACCACCAACAATCAAAAATAAATAATTTTGTAATAAAATTGCATAAATTTATTTTTGTTGCGTGAAATTCTCACATTATTTATAAGTTAAACAGCGTTGATAGGTTTACATGTATAGCCCATATAGACGCCACATATGTGTGCAGACATTAGAGGGGGTCAAAGTGAAAAATTATGGTAAAGTTATGCTATTTGGGGTAGAATTTTTGATTTTATATTGGGTTGCCCAAAAAGTAATTGCAGATTTTTCATATATTCGGCGTTGACAAATTTTTCACAGATTGTGACTCTGTAATTGCATTCTATCTTCTGTCAGTTATCAGCTGTTATTTTTAGCTTGATTTAGAAAAAAAGTGTAAAAAAAGTATATTTGATTAAAGTTCATTCTAAGTTTTATTAAAAATGCATTTCCTTTTTTTTTTTGAAAAAATCCGCAATTACTTTTTGGGCAACCCAATATTTCTTTATACGATTGGTCTAGTTTCAAGAGGGGGTGTATGACTCCTAATAGCCAGTCAGTCCCTATAATAACCCTTACCCCATGACGTGTTTTGAATAAAGTCAAGATTTTTTTTTTTAAATTTTTTGTTGTGCCGGCTTATCACTGAGCTAAAACTTGCAATGTTGAAAAATTGCAAAAAATGCTCCCTTATAGAATTTACCTGGAAACTTGAGCATTTTTCAAATTCATTGTTTTGTACCCCCCTCTAATATGCATACGTGTAAATTAGACTCTCAGTCAGACAGCCATTTAGTCTGCTGGCCACCTATGCCATAACCACAATCCAATTAATTGTTTTAATTTTCTCAAAGAAAATAAATAAACAAACAAACGTAGCTCATTAAAAGTGCTAGTAAATTAGACTTAATAAAATGAAATAATTATAATAATAAGCATTATATCTGGTTACACTCAGCATTAATCAGCTACTCAGCTAGGGTGATAAAGCCAAAAACAACACCACCAAATGAGGCGAGAAATGTAGCAAGAAATCATAGCAGACCCGGCGAGACCAAAACACCACAGCAGATCCCCTACTAGAGAGAGACGCAAATGCCATATGAGAAAAATTACTGACCTAGCCCAAAAAAAAACTCATATTTGTTTGCTTGCGAGGTTCCATTACCAGTAAATCGGGCCATTTCATAAAACCCCTGCCACCAATAAGGCACCCAACACGGAATCATTGTTTTCGCTATTGCCCAAATTAGCAGAAGCAGCAGCACAAAGCTGCTCCCAGTCAAGCCCCTACTGCCATAACATCTCATCAACAGGAAGGCATTTGAATGGACAGAGCTTTTATGGAAGAATAACAAAGCGAGAAGAAAAAATATGTGTAACACCGCATCATCATCATCATTCACACCAAAAACAAAAACAGAAAAAAAAAATAATTGTTATTTTTTGGATTGCGGGCGTAAACGATGCCAGCCAAGTGAACGAGCGCACGCAACCCAAAACAAATATCCAGGGAACAAGGCTTAGGGTGGCCGCAGAAAAGAAAATATTTCAGACAAAAAGTTAAAAAAAATTAAAACAAAAACTTTATAGTGAAAATGTTCTTAAAATCAACCTCAATCAATAAAATCAAAACCTCAAATTTCGATTTCTATAAAAAAATTAGGCAGTTTTGAACTTTTCGCACATTTTGACGATTTTTTGGTCTAAAGAATCAGTTTGCCGGTATATATATTGTGTTGCCCAAAAAGTAATTGCGGATTTTTTATATAGTCGGCGTTGACAAATTTTTTCACAGCTTGTGACTCTGGAATTGCATTCTTTCTTCTGCCAGTTATCGGCTGTTGTTTTTAGCTTGCTTTAGAAAAAAAGTGTAAAACAAGTAAAAAGGCGTTAAGTTCGGCCGGGCCGAACTTTGGATACCCACCACCTCGGGAATATATGTAAACCACCTTTCATCAAAATTCGGTGGAAATTTCATACCTTATGTCCCATATCAGTTATATCAAAATATGTTCCGATTTGGACCAAATACTTAAAGTACACTAGCTATATCTAAAAATAAACCGATCTAAACCATATACGCCACGGATGTCGAAAAGCCTAACATAAGTCACTGTATCAAATTTCAGTGAAATCGGATTATAAATGCGCCTTTTATGGGGCCAAGACCTTAAATCGCGATATCGGTCTATATGGCAGCTATATTCAAATCTCGACCGATCTGGGCCAAATTGAAGAAGGACTTCGAAGAGCCTAACCAAACTCACTGTCTCAAATTTCAGCGACATCGGACAATAAATGCATCTTTTATGGCCCCAAAACCTAAAACCTAGATATCGGTCATTATGGCAGCTATATCCAAATCTGAACCGATCTGTGCGATATTGCAGAATTATGTCAAGGGGTTTAACTTAACTAACTGTCCCAAATTTTGGCGACATCAGATAATAAATAAGCATTTTATGGGCCCAAAACCATAAATCAAGAAATCGGTCTATATGGCAGCTATATCCAAATCTGAACCGATCTGGGCCAAATTAAAGAAAGATGTCGAAAGGAATAACAAAACTCACTGTCCCAAATTTCAGCAAGATCGGATAATAAATGTGGCTTTTATGGGCCTAAGAACCTAAATCGGCCGATCGGTCTATATGGCAGCTATATCCAAATCTGGACCAATCTGAGCTAAATTCACGGAGGATGTCGAAGGGCTTAACACAACTCACTGTCCCTAATTTCAGCAAAATCGGATAATAAATGTGGCTTTTATGGGCCTAAGACCCTAAATCGGCCGATCGGTCTATATGGGGGCTATATCAAGATATAGTCCGATATATCCCATCTTCGAACTTAACCTGCTTATGGACAAAAAAAAAGAATCTGTGCAAAGTTTCAGCTCAATATCTTTATTTTTAAAGGCTGTAGCGTGATTTCAACAGACAGACGGACAAACGGACGGACATGTCTAGATCGTCTTAGATTTTTACGACGATCAAGAATATATATACTTTATAGGAAATGGATATTTTGATGTTTTGCAAACGGAATGACAAAATGAATATACCCCCATCCTTCGGTGGTGGGTATAAAAGGTATATTTGATTAAAGTTCATTCTAAGTTTTATTAAAAATGCATTCACTTTCTTTTAAAAAATCCGCAATTACTTTTTGGGCAACCCAATATTTGGTAGCCACCTTTGTGCAAATGTGTACATAACCACCTGTAAAGCTTGGGTTCGAAATCTGGCAAGGACATTAGATAATATTTTGTGATGGTCGTCCCCACGCTAATGATGGCGAAACTTCTTAGTAATTAAACCATGTACAAATTTTAAACAAAAAAGTGTTGCCCAGCAGCGCGCAGACTTGTCTAGAAAAGAAAGTTCCCTTGTGGATGAGCTAAAACTTGAATCAGACAAAACTAATTGATATGTTAGATATATCCCTGCTGTTCCGGTGGTGGCCACCGTGGCGTTAAGGCTTGCATCTACGCCTATAACGCTAAACGAATCGTCATAATTTAATTAAATCACACAATGTTCTATTGTTTCATTATGATTGATGGACTGTTTTGAGGTGAGGTGAATAAAGGTATCAGATTCGTAGCCACAACCTCATATAATCATTTGAACCCCATATTGACATGATTGGTCTAAACAACCGTTTCATGGGGGGCGTCTATAAGAGGATTGTACGACACACCCCTTCCGCCACTTGTGCACAAATTTGAATGTCGTACTCCACTCAAAAATATCTATCACTTGATGCCATTTTGTCTTGATGGGTCAATTAACCTATTTGAGGCGTTTTAGGACGTAAAAGGCCACCTAGGGAGGCCACCATAGCGCAGAGGTTAGCATGACGCTGAACACCTAAATTCGAATCCTGGATCGGATTCGGAGCCACAACCTCATATAATCATTTGAACCCCATATTGACATGATTGGTCTACACAACCGTTTTATGGGGGGCGTCTATAAGAGGACTGTGCGACACACCGCCTCTGTCACTTGTGCACAAATTTGAATGTCGTACTCCACTCAAAAATATCTATCACTTGATGCCATTTTGTCTTAATGGGTCAATGAACCTATTTGAGGCGTTTTTAGGAGGTAAAGGCCCATCTAGGGATGCCACCTTAGCCCCAAGGTTAGCATGACTCTGAACACCTGGTTTCGAATCCTAGCAGGACCATCAGAAAATTTGTCAACAGTAGTTATCCCCTCCTAATGCTGACGACATTTGTGAGATACTTTGACATGTAAAAACTTCTCCCCCAAAGAGGTGTCGCTCTGCGGCACGCCGTTCGGACTCGGCTATAAAAAAGCAGGCCCCTTATCATTGAGCTTAAAATTGAATCGGACAGCACTCATTGATTTGTGAGAAGTTTGCCCTAGCTCCTTGACGGAATGTTCATGGGCAAATTTGCATTTGCAAAGGGCCACCTAGATATTTGAACACAAATTTGAGTGTCATATTCGTAATAAACTCCCAAATAGCTTTCATTTAAATCCCATACAGCCATGATTGGCTAATACACCTATCTTGGAGTGGGGCGCCACCCAAATACTTGAAAGAAATGTTGTATGCCATATTCGTATTCTATTCCCCAATAACTCTCATTTGAGTTCCAAATTCTCATGATCTTCGTATATGCCTATTTGAAGCGGTTTTGCGGTTGGGTGGCCTCCCGGGTACTTGGACCCAATTTTTAATGTCAAATTCGTAATCTACTCACCAATACCTTTCATTCGATACCCATATTGTCCGATCGGCCCAGTTTTGATTTTGTTGTAAGGGGGGAGGGTCCGCCCCCTTCCGATATCAATGAATTATATAGCTTTCGGACCATATTCGTAATCTAATCCCGAATAGTTTTCATTGGTGTCCCATATTGTCATGATCGTCCAATATGCCTATTTTGAGGGGTTTTGGGGTTGGGGCGGCCCACCGAGTACATGCACCCAAACATAAATAGCATATTCGTATTCTACTCTCCAATACCTTTTACTTCGTATCTTTAGTCGTATTCTTCCGATCGGTCCATTTTTAATTCTTGGTAGTGTTTTTGTGGTAAGGGGAGGGTCCGACCCCTTCCGATATCGAAAAATTATATAGCCTATGTTTCCTTCCAGATCAACCTACACAATTTGTGTAGCCCTAAACAACTATCAGCATGGTGGCCTACCCTCAACTACCACTTATTTAAACTTAATATTGCCATTAGTTTATAAGATGAGGCGTCCTCGAAGCACTTAGTCCCAATTTGGATACCAGATTCGTTTTCTATTCCCAAATTCCTTTTGTTTGAGCCCCATCCCCAAAAAAGGAAATCATATTCGTTTTCTAATCTCAAATATTGGGTTGCCCAAAAAGTAATTGCGGATTTTTCATATAGTCGGCGTTGACAAATTTTTTCACAGCTTGTGACTCTGTAATTGCATTCATTCTTCTGTCAGTTATCAGCTGTTAATTTTTGCTTGCTTTAAAAAAAAAGAGTAAAAAAAGTATTTTTGATTAAAGTTCATTCTGCATTTTATTAAAAATGCATTTACTTTTTTTTAAAAAAATCCGCAATTACTTTTTGGGCAACCCAATACCTTTCATTTGAGCCCCTTATGCAACCATCAGCAAATATGGTGGGTTTGGGGGGTGGGGGGGGACGCGACCTATATACTATTCACATAGTGCTCCACTCTCTTTGAGCCCCAAATGGTGAGCAAATACGTCCTATTTGGGGGTTGTTATAGGGGTGGAACATCCCCTAGACAGTTAGTTCCGAATGCTGATATCAGATTCGTTTTCTACTCCCAAATACCTTTGAGCCCCATGTTTTCGTAGTCCGCAAACATGTGCGGTTTGGAAGGAGGGTGTTTTGGGGGTTGGGGTGGCCACTCGGCAATATTCTACTCTAAAATACAATTTATTTGAGCCCCATATTGGTATGGTCGGTAAATTTGCCCTTTCGGGGTATGCTGTTGGTGAGGGACGGCCCTATAGACACTTTTTACCGAATGTTGATATCAGATTCATCCTCACTCCCAAAGACATTTCATTTGAGCCACCTATTGCTATGGTCGGTAAATTTTTTCCTCTTTGGGGGTTATTTTGGGAGGGGGCTGCTGTATTAGCAAACATTTCTTACTGACATTTCAACTAACAAAATCTGCTGTTTTGAGTACACAAGTCTGCTGAAAAAAAATTGTATGCTAATTTTTATGGTTGCCTGTTACTTGTTTTGATTACTTTAGGCATTTTTAAGAATTTTTCATTTTGTTGGAAGAGATGATTTTAATTTTGGGGAATATTGATGTAAAGAAGCTGATCCTGATCCATCCACTACTAATGTGCACATGACTGGCATGGCCTTTTGTGTCTAAATTTAAAGAAAAGAGGTTATGGAAAGTATACATTCAGTGGTGATTATAAACATCCACTGAGACACACATTTACATATGTGTTCTATTTTTTCCTTCTAACATCCCCTTCATAATTAAGGAGCAGCAAACAACAGACTTTTCAGCAGTGAGCCTGCTGTTCCTAAATTGCAGTACTACTGCTGTAATAGCAGAACTATAGCTACATTAGCAGCAAAACTAACTACTAATATTCAGCAGACGGTTTTTGCTATTTTCAGCAAACTTTTTTCTATGAGTGTACTGAATGAAATCAGAAGTTATTTTGCCTCAAAATCTATTTTCTAAGAAATAGAAAACTCAAGCATAGAGTGTTAGCTTTTCATGATCGGTGGTTTTAGAGGTGGGGATGACCACCAAGCACATGACACCACATTTCTATGTCAGATTCTCTATACCTTCAATTTGAGTCACGATCGAGCCATTCATCCTATTAGCCCTAACAACCCCGAAGCGGACATGTACTCTGAGAGCTTGTTAGGGGAAAGACGACCTCCCACATAACTTGGTTTTTCATCACAGAATCATTTTTCACTGTGCACATTTCAAGTAAATCGGTAATGCCTTTTTTGAGTCTAAGCGTTCTACCGGGCTTGAGCCAAGACCCTCAACATCTAAGTGTGGAGCAAGTCTGACCAAAAATGCAACTGCCATATAGCCCTGTTTTCCAATTGAAGGTTGTGAATGCTCAAAAGCTGCATTTCTTACCCAGAATTTACGAAACTTGGAAGAAATCCCTCAACACTCATACCAGTTACAATCAATATCAGTCAACATTCACCCTTTTTCCTAAAATTTGTTGCAGTGAGACCCCTTGTAACAGTACTTGGCTCCTCGACATTCATGGTTTTATTCTGCACTCTAAGCAAATACACAGAGACGACAAGATGTGAAATAACTTAAAGTCATCAGGGGGATTTTTTTAAAAATTCACTTGGTATTTATATGTTTGAAAAACCTACCAAAAATTGAGGTCAGCCTACCAACCTACCAAGAGGTAGGCTGATCGCACCCCCACTACGCCCTTACTCTCTTACTCTCACATACCTCATGCTCTTCCAAAATGACGTTGCATTCACACAAATAACGAATACTTAAAAAAAAGCAACAACAACTTGCTGTTATTGCTTTTCCAACTTTCCTTGAACATTAATTCCTCAATTTCATGGCTTCTCTTTTCGGAAAATTTATTTTCATATATATTCTTCATATCTCTGGAAAAAAATCTTTCGATTGATGCCAAATTCATTGAAATCCATTCAGCCGTTTGGCTGCAATGCGTGCCACAAAATCGCCTTTATAAAACCCTTGGCTATTTAATAACAAGTGTATGTAAGTAACACACACCCACCCACCCATTGCATACCACCTGCATTGTAATTATACTATTGTTTGTCTTGTTCTGTAGGTTCGCAACAGATATACAAACAACAACAACAATGCAAATACCTCACAAGCTGCGCTTAAAAGAGAATTGGCTGGCCAAGTGGGGCCACGCACATAACACTCTCACCACAACACCCTCACCTAAATAATGATACTCTTTCTCACACACCATTTGTTTCTCTTTCTCTCAACACTAATACTTCCACCTATGGCTGTGCATTAACACCCATAACGAATACTTTAGAAGAAAAACACCAACAATAACTGGCTGTGTTTATGCTTCTTCTTTATTGAAAATTAGTTACTCATTTGCATGGCCATTCTTTAAAAAAAAAAATTATTTTCATATGTATGTATTCGTCGCTTCTCTGGTAAAATTACTTTCGATTGGCCGTAATATGTACCCTAAAATCGCCTTTATAAAACCCTTGGCCGTTTAATAATACATATTGGCAACTCTGTTGAGGCTCGCAATGAACCAGCAAAACAAAATTCACTTGTGCCCGCAATGTTTTATTTATTTTTCATTTCATAATTTGTTGATGTTGTTTTAGCATGATTTATAAGCATATGTGAGGCGACAGGACGGACAGACGACACTAGAGCGTTGCGCCAAATTCATTCATACTGGCCCGGGGGCGTTATAATGACCAATAAGACCAACGACACCAACAGCACTCCCGCCTGTTGTATCAAACGCCAATACCAGTAGCACCCACAAAAAAAAAATGTTTCATAATTATTATGTCGTTGCGTTCTTAAACCAATTGTGGACATACGCATATTTGTGACCATAGGAGTTTTTCGTTTTTGTTTGAATTTTGTTTTGTTTGTCCATAATATTCATTTAACCCAATTATTTTGGGGTTAAATTAATTTTGGCCTGCAACGCCCTCTAAAATGGAATTGTTTGTGGAAATTAAATTAAGTGGGTTGTGATTTCTAGTCTTTGGTTTTTTCTTCTCGCTGACAGCTTTGGTTTATTAAGATGAAGTGGTATGGGAAATGGAAATATGATACAGTATCTTACAGACACAAGAGAATTGTTCTTCTATTAAAGAATTAAAGAATTATTTTACGTTATTTCTCCCAAAGAGGAGTGAGTGGTGCTAAGGACCCTGACAATGAGCATCAATAGAAATTTAAGGATTTTAATTGGTTACTGAAAAGAAATTGGCAGACAACAGATGGGTTTGCTCACAGATTACACGCCTTCGGTAGACGTTTCTAGCATGGCAAGTGCTTAGTTCACCGTAGTGTTGCCCTCTAACCTCCTGTCAGTTGGGCCTACAGTTCAATGCTTTATAATTTGCAGCGTCAAACTTAAATCCAAATGGAATTGGAAGTATTGTTATAATTTAAGTCCATTTTGATCAAAAACCAAGTGAAATAGAAATAAGTCAAACTCTCAAAAATTTACAAATCAAGTTTAAGCTGAGGTAAAATAAAAAATAAAATCCATAATTTCCAATAAAACTTTAAAAACTTACCAATTACGATAGCAAACTTTTGTAAACAATTATCATTGGGATACAACATACCTGGAAATAGAAATAAAATTGTTTACTACAAAAATTTTTAAAAGATGTTAAACAAATAAAAGCGTGATAAGTTTGGCCGGCTGAATCTTGGGAACCCACCACCATGGATTCTGCTAAAATATGGGAGCTATATCTAGTTATGGAACGAATTGGACCGTACTTGGCACAGTAGTTGGGAGTCACAATAGCCAAATCGGATAAAAGTCGTGGCTCGTAAGGGCTCAAGAAGTCAAATTGGGAGGCGGTTTCTATGAGAGCTATATCATGTTCTTGACCGATTTCAAAAGTACTAGCCACAGTTGTTGCGAGCATAACAGAACACCATGCAAAAAATTTTAGCCAAATCGGATGAAAATTCAGGCATCCAGGGGCTCAATAAGTCAAATCAAGATATAGGTTTATATGGGAGCTATATCAGGTTCTTGACCGATTTGAACCGTACTCGGCACAGTTCTTGGGAGTCATAACAGAACACCATGTACAAAATTTCAGCCAAATCGGATGAAAATTGCGGCTTCCAGGGCCTCAAGAAGTCAAATCGGGAGATCGGTTTATATGGGAGCTATATCAGGTTCTTGACCGATTTGAACCGTACTCGGCACAGTTGTTGGAAGTCATAACGGAACACTATGTGCAAAAATTCAGCCAAATCGAACAAAAATTGTGGTTTCCATGGGCTCACGAAGTCAAATCGGGAGATTGGTTTATATGGGAGATATGTCGGGTTCTTGACCGATTTGGCCGTACTTAGTACAGTTGTTGGAACTCATAACAGAACACTATGTGCAAAATTTCAGCCAAATCGGACAAAAATTGTGGCTTCCATGGGCTCACGAAGTCAAATCGGGAGATTGGTTTATAAGGGAGCTATATCCAAATCTGAACCGATATGGTGTAACAAACGGAATGACTAGATTAGTATACCTCCATCCTATGGTGGTGGGAATAAAAACAAAGATTAATGATTTGTTCTATAGTCGTAATCAACTTTCAAATACATTATATTTTTAAAGTGGAAGTTGCTGGCGTTCGATAAGAGGTCGATGAGTACCTTGAAAGGGGTCATAACCGTAGTATACGGTCTTTCAGGCAGAGATCTGTGCCATTGCAGTGGCCGCAAGAGAAATTCTGGTAAGGGACTTACCGACCTCGAAAGACAGAATTTAGGGTCGAGAGTGGTGAGGTCGAGATGCGTGGCGGATTGTTTGTAGTCCCTGGATAGGCTCCGGCCCCTCTATGTGACGCTGACATGGGTTCCTTGCCATGAGGGAATTCCCAGGAAATGAGAGGGCGGACGAGAGCGCCAGAAGAGGTTCGTCTGCGCCGGGCGGACCAGTCATCGGTTTTGCCTACGTGCCACTTGTCGAGTTACTGAACGCTGAGGCACTGAGATCCGCACCGCAAGCAGGCCTGAAGTCGATGCTGGATATGCAGCCCATTGGGGCTTATATTTGGAACTGCGCCGCCAGGGTCGCGGTTAGGTCGATGAGTACCTTGAAAGAGGTCATAACCGTAGTGCAGGTCTCTCAGGCAGAGACCTGTGCCATTGCAGTGGCCGCAAGAGAAATTCTGGTAAGGGACTTGCCGCCCTCGAAAGACAGAATTTAGGGTCGAGAGTGGTGAGTTCGAGATGCGTGGCGGATTGTTTGGGGTCCCTGGATATGCTCCGGCCCCTCTATGTGACGCTGACATGGGTTCCTTGCCGTGAGGGAATTCCCAGGAAATGAGAGGGCGCACGAGAGCGCCAGAAGAGGTTCGTCTGCGCCGAGCGGACCAGTCATCGGTTTTGCCTACGTGCCATTTGTCGAGTTACGGAACGCAGTAGAGGGGATGAACAGGGCGGCGTCGGTGGCGAGGTGGGACTCGGTGGATGGTTGCCGGACTGCAAAGGCGCTATGGCCGGTCATCAACTAGAGAAGGACGAAGGAGTTGCTGGCATTCGATAAGAGGTCGATGAGTACCTTGACAGGTGTCATAACCGTACACTGTGCCATAGGCCGCATAGCGACGTGCATGGGGATACCGCACAATGACTTCTGTAGTAGTTGCCTCCATAAGGATGAGGAGGAGACTATGGAGCACTTGCTGTGTTCTTGACAGGGGTCTGCAGGGACCAAGGCTCTTCTTTCTGGGGAGCCGTTTCTTTTGTGATCTGGGTGAACTTGCGAACGTACCCCTTGTATGTCTCCTGAGGTTTGTTGAAGAAATAGGATGGCGGGGTGCCATAAGCTCCGGCGTTGGTACATCCGTGCTTGCTTGGGGACGGACGTTTCTTCACCCCTCCTCTTGGGTTCTCCATTCCTCCTGTCATTCTTTTGTTCGCGTATAACCTCCAGCCTGAGGTCTCACATCTTATTTCTCTTCCCTTGCTGTCTCTCTAGGGTATCACAATGGGTCAAACTGATCTCCGAGTGAACTCATCTTTGGTGGGCAACCCATTCAACCTAACCTAACCAGATGGTAAGGTCAAAATTAAATCCGCCCTCATTAAGCATTTCGAGTTGCCTCAGCTGAAACTTTCTTGTTTAACTTTATAAGCTTCTCCGCTTTGAAGAACTCTCTGCCACTGTGCAACAAATTGATGTGATTATAATACCAAGCATAGTCGCTTAAGTTTTGTGATTTAACTTTTGATGACTTAAGAGTTTTTTATGTGCGTTTGACATGATGGTCTAGTGAATGAATACAGAGATAGACACAAAAACTTTGTACTTTGTGAGCAACTTAGAGATGATGGTAAGGGTGGTGGGGTTGGTGCTGATGGTGCTGGGCTTTTAGGCTATCATTGTTTGCGTTGGACATTGTCGCCTTGTATTTTACGCCATAATCTCAAGCATAGTAATTTTGATCACGCACCTCTAAATAAATAAGGTCTGATGTACAAGCGGACAGACGGACAGACAGTGTTTGGATAAGAAGTGACACATCTGTTAAGGCTTCATTGTTGTTGAAATTGCCAAAAACTAAATGAGAAGGCAGGCCACATTATGTGACTGACATTTCAATTACAAAAAAAGCAATGACAAGAAAAAATGCTAAATCTCAAACAAACAACAAACTTTTACTTTTGTTTTTTCTAGAAAAAAAAAAACCAAAAAGCTAATGAATAAAAACAAAAGCCTCTAGGAAATATTATCACACATTAGTTGCATATAAAGTTACAAACATTGAATTCTAAAGGGTCTGGGTATGTGCCCCCCTGTAGCGTTAGACATATCATCTCCTGTTTCTCGGGCCAACAACAAATCACATTCAATAAATTGCTGATTTGAGCAAATTTGTTGGAGCACATTTCTCATTTAGCATAACAATATTTGTATGGAATTTCATCGTTTGTAAATACAAAGAGTCGCCTAACCTTGCTTGCCCGTGTGTAATTTAAAACTCCCAAGCCATAGGTATGAGGTGTTCCCGGGTGGGACGGGAGCATGTGGCTTGCCCGTCTGGTCATATCTGCCGTTGAAATTTAAATATCAATAAATCGCTGTACATGTCATCGATGTCTGTTTAGTCCCATACTATGTGTCTTCTATTCTACTTGAAAATCGTATCATCGATTTCAGAGGCGAAAAAACTTTAATAAAGGAAAGGTTGAAAAAATTCAAATGTGTTAATTAAAATTTTTTGCCACGTCATGGTCATAAAGCATAGAATTTTGATGGTTCAACAAAAAAAAAAAACTATCAAAATAAATTCTATTAGACATGTCATCGAAGTGGCCATTCATCAATGAATATATTACCTGATTGGAAATGATGTATAAATTATGGGAGATTAATAAACCAGATTTGAATAAAATTTTCTATAGAAATAAAATTTAATAAGATTTCTATTGGTATAAAAAAATAATAAAAAATTTGGATAAAATTTTCTAAAAAATATTTAAACAATATATCGGTATACTCTTACCGCAGATATGTTAAGATTAGTAACGAAACATTTCATGCCAAATTTTGTTCAGATCGGTTTAAAATTGTCGCTACTACGGCCATTTAAGTGCAAATCGGGCGATGCATATGCATGGGAGCTATATCCAAATCTGAACCGATTTTGATGAAATTTTGCAGATATGTTAAGATCAGTAACGAAACAATTCATGCCAAATTTTGTGCAAATCGGTTGAAAATTTTAGCTACTACGGCCATTTAAGTGAAAATCGGGCGATACAATATATGGGAGCTATATCTAAATCTGAACCGATTTTGATGAAATCTTTCAGATGTGATAAGATCAGTAACGAAACAATTCATGCCAAATTTTGTGCAGATCGGTTGAAAATTGTAGCTACTATGACCATTTAAGCGCAAATCGGGCGATACATATATATGGGAGCTATATCCAAATCTTAATCGATTTTGATGAAATTTTGCAGATAAGTTAAAATCACCAACAAAACAATCCATGCCAATTTCTGTGCAGATCGGTAGAAAATTGTAGCTATTACGGGCATTTAAGTGGAAATCGGGCAATACATATACATGGGAGCTATATCCAAATCTGAACCGATTTTGATGAAATTTCTTAGATATCTCAAGATCTGTAACGAAACAATTCATGCCAAATTTTGTTCAGATTGGTGGAAAATTTTAGCTACTACGGCCATTTAAGTGAAAATCGGGCGATACAATATATGGGAGCTATATCTAAATCTGAACCGATTTTGATGAAATCTTGCAGATATGTTAAGATCAGTAACGAAACAATTCATGCCAAATTTTGTGCAGATCGGTTGAAAATTGTAGCTACTACGACCATTTAAGCGCAAATCGGGCGATACATATATATGGGAGCTATATCCAAATCTGAACCGATTTTGATGAAATCTCGCAGATATGTTAAGATCAGCAACGAAACAACCAGTGCCAAATTTAGTTCAGATCGGTTGAAAATTGTAGTTACTACGGCTATTTTAGTGCCAATCGGGCGATACATATATATGGGAGCTATATCTAAATCTGAACCGATTTTGATGACATTTCTTAGATATCTTAAGATCTGTACCGAAACAATCCGTGCCAAATTTTGTGCAGATCGGTTGAAAATTGTAGTAACTACAGTCATTTAAGTGGAAATCTGGCGATACATATATATGGGAGTTATATCCAAATCTGAACCGATTTTGATGAAATCTTGCAAGTATGTTAAAATCAGCAACAAAACAATCCATACCAAATTTTGTGCAGATCGGTTGAAAATTGTAGTAACTACAGTCATTTAAGTGGAAATCGGGCGATACATATATATGGGAGCTATATCCAAATCTGAACCGATTTTGACGAAATTTTGCAGACATGTCAAAATCACCAACAAAACAATCCATGCCAAATTTTCTGCACATCGGTTGAAACTTGTAGTTACTACGACCATTTAAGTGCAAATCGGGCGATACGTTAATATGGGAGCTGTATCTAAATCTGAACCGATTTTTACCCAAATCAATAGCGTTCATCCTTAGGCCAAAAAAATGATATGTGCAAAATTTCGTTATGATTGGACGACAAATACGACCTGCACTTTGATTACAAGAATACATGGACTCACAGACGGACAGACGGAAGGACGGACAGACAGAAGGACGGACGGACAGACGAACGGAAGGACAGACGAACGGACGGACAGACAGACAGACGGACAGACGGACGGACAGACGGACGGATGGACAGACAGACGGACGGTCAGACGGACAGACGGAAGGACGGACAGACAGAAGGACGGACGGAGAGACGAACGAAGGACAGAGGACGGACAGACAGACAGACAGACGGACGGACAGACGGACGGACGGACGGACGGACAGATGGACGAACGGACGAACGGACAGACGGACGAACGGACAGACGGACGAACGGACAGACGGACGAACGGACAGACGGACGAACGGACAGACGGATGAACGGATACGGCTAAATTGATTTAGAAAGTGTTTCTGAGTCAATAGGTATACTTATCAATGTGTCTAGCTCTTCTCCTTTTTAGCGTTGCAAATAAATGTACATGCACAACTTATAATACCCTGTACCACAGTGGTGGTGTAGGGTATAATCAAAAACGTCAGATCTCGGATATTTAAGTGAAATTGTGTATGCCCGTTAGGATAGCCCAAAAACACAAAATTATTATTAAACTTTGGGGTCAATGAAAACTGTTAAACACAAGTAAACAAATTAAATAACCCCAGATTCCGAAATTTTGTATGTCCTTTATGGTAGTCTAAACACAAAATTGTTGGGGTAAATTGTTTGGGGTAAATTGTTTGGGGCAAATTAAAACCCACCCAAACGGACAGGTTTACCGATTGGGACAAAGCGGATATTAAATGAAAGGTATTTTAGAGTAGAATACACATCTGACATACAAATTTGGCCCCAAAAGACCTACAAACAGTCCTCTCTATTGATTGGGGTAATATGGGCATCAAATGAAGGGTATGTTTTTTAAATACACCCAAATTTACAAGTTACTTGGTCCCTGATATTCATATCATTGATATCCCTTTGGTTTCAAATGCCTTTCATTTGTTATCCATATTGTTCCAAGGGTAGCCATGTCGGTAAAGATGTCGTGTTGGAGGTTTTTCGGATGGCCCCAACCCCAAAAAACCTCCAACACGACATCTTTACCGACATGGCTACCGATGGGAACAATACGGATAACAAATGAAAGGCATTTGAAACCAAAGGGATATCAATGATATGAATATCAGGGACGAAGTATCTGAAAGCCCACAAACAGACACACTCACCCCCGAAAAATCTCCTACGGGACTTTAAAACCGATCGGGACAGTATGGGACCCAAATGAAAGGTATTTTAAAGCGAATCTGTTATTAACATTGAGGATCACCATCTCACACCAAAAATCTCTCAATGGACAAGTAGACTGAGTGGGATAATATTTCTCCAAATAAAGGGTACAGGGGTGTAGAAAACAATTCTGATAAAAGAAATTTGGAAGCCACCCCGCCCACAACAGAAAAATCTAAAGGGACAAGTAAACTGATCGGAGCAATTAAGTTTTATCATAAATTTTTTATGGAAATATAATTTAAAAATCAAACAATACCGCTACTGCTATTAAATTTCCCATGAACACTTCATTCAGGAACAGGGAATACTTCTCTCACATCAATAAGGGCTGGCCGATTTAAGTGGCAATATAAATGAAATTTTGTCATTTTTTAAATTGCAAATTTTCTGTGTTGTTTTTTGTCTCCCACAAAAGTTGAAAGACCTCTATTTTGCTAACTGTTTATTTTTAGCCCAGATAAAATTTTCGCACTAGTTCAACGAGCTTCAATAATTTCCATAAAATAAATATTAGCAAAATGAAGATAAGAATACATTAAACAAAAAGGTAAACACCTAAAAATGGAACAAATGGCAAACAAAAAGTCTCACTTTACTTTTTACGATAACCTGCTAGTCCAAAACCGAGTCAATTAACCAAATTTCTGTTGACTGCAAGTGACACAAATTTGGAAACAATCACAAGCTAAAGCCATTTAAAAAATATGTCTCTCAAAAACAATGACACAAATGAATTTTTTGTCAAAAAATTCAAAAATTCTTAACACAACATAAGTCTAAATGATGGAGTTGGCCCGGTTTAAGCACTTTTATGTTTTGTTTAGGCCAAATAAAAGTTTTCTTTACCAGCATAACACAAAATGTGGTAATGATTTATTATTATGAGGTACTGCTGCTGACAGTTTTGGTTGGGCAAACAATAAAAAGGTCAGCAACAACGAGCTCTTGTTATGCTACACAACATATGGTATAACTGGCAAGGTGGAGTAAAGCCTTATATAGTCGGTTCAGAGGTTTGTTGAGAGGATGTGGAACAAAGCATAAAAGAATATTGGGGTTATATGGGAGCTATAGTCCAAAACCACTAGACTGTATCATTCGATTGACCAATTTTAGATCGATGGTTATATTAATGTCCTTTTGTAGTTGAATGGATGGGTAGAATGATGGTTGGACAAGCAAATCTATGAAATTAAATGTTGATTAATGGGCAGATAGATGGATAGATGAACGATCAGGAAGAAGGGCGGACGAATATGCAGAAGGATAGACAGGCAGTAGAAAAGGCAGGCTAAAGGAAGGACGACAAGGTAAATGGATGCAAGAACGCAAATAAAGATGGATGGATGGGCGTGTTGTTGGAAGGAGGGATACTTAGATGGAGATAGATGGACGAACGGACATGTAGATGGATGGACGAACAGGTAGATGTATGAACAGATATGTAGATCGATGGATGGATAGGTAGGTGGATGGACAAACAGGTAAATGGATGGATGTTGATGGACATATAGATGTACGGACGAACATGAAGATGGAAGGATGGGAGTGTTGATGGAAGGACGGTCACTTAGATGGAGATAGATGGACGAACGGACATGAACACGTATGGATGAACATATTTATGGGTGGACTAACAGGTAGATGTATGGACAGATATGCAGATAGGTAGGTGGATAGACAAACAGGTAAATGTATGGATGTTGATGGACATATAGATGTACGGACGAACATAAAGATGGAAGGATGGGAATGTTAATGGAAGGACGGACACTTAGATAGAGATAGATGGACGAACGAACACGAAAACGTATGGACGGACATGTAGATGGATGGACGAAACGGTAAATGGATGGATGGACCAACAGATAAATGTTCGGACAGATAGGTAGATGGCTGGACGAACGGGAAGATGTATGGACGGATAGGTAGGTGGATGGACAAAAAGATAAATGGATGGACCGACAAATCGATGTACCGACTGATAGGTAGATGCATGGACGAACAAGCAGATGTATGGGCGAATAGGTATATATAGACGAACAGACATAAAGATAGATGGAGGGCCAGGTAAGTGGATTAACGACAAGTAAGATAGATGGGTGGACAAACAGGTAGATGGTTGGACGAATGGACATTTAATTTGATGGACGGTCATTTTTATGGAAGGATGAACGTGTAGACGAATGAACGGACCTGATTATGAAAAGACTGATAAGTAGGTGGATGGGGGCAAGTATATACGATGGATAGGTAAATGTATGGAGAAAAGGTAGGCGGATGGACGAACAGGTAGATGTATGGACAGAGATGTAGGTGGATGGACAGACAGGTAAAAAGGTGGATGAACCGACAAATAAATGCACGTACAGATAGCTAGATGGCAGGACGAACGGGTAGATGTATGGATGGAAAAATAGGTGGATGGACCGACAAATAGATGTACGGGCGGATAGGAAGATGGATGGGCGGATAGGGAAATATGGACGAACGGACATAAAGATAGTTGGACGGACAGGTAAACGGATAAACGACAAGTAAGATTGATGGATTGACAAATAGGTAGATGGTTGGACGAATGGACATGTAATTCGATGGACGGTCATGTTTATGGAAGCATGAACGTGTAGACGGATGGACGGACTTGTTGATGAAAATATTGATATGTAGATGGATGGGGGCAAGTATATACGATGGATATGTAAATGTATGGAGAAAAGGTAGACGGATGGACGAACAGGTAGATGTATAGACAGATATGTAGATGGATGGACGGATAGGTAGGTGGATGTACAAACATGTAAATGGATGGGTGTTGATGGACATATAGATGGATGTACTAAAATATAGGTGGATGGACGGGCCGTTAAATAAACTTACGGACAGATATGTAGATGGGTGGATGAACCGGTTGATGTATGGGCGGATAGGTAGTGGATGGACCGAGAAATACATGTGCGGACGGCTAGGTAGATGGATGGACGAACAAGTAGATTGATGGATGGATAGGTATATATGGACGAATGAATATAAAGATAGATGGACGGACTTGTTGATGAAAATACTGATGTGTACATGGATGGGGGCAAGTATATACGATGGATATGTAAATGTATGGAGAAAAGGTAGACGGATGGACAAACAGGTAGATGTATAGACAGATATGTAGATGGATGGACGAACAAGTAGATTGATGGATGGATAGTTATATATGGACGAATGAATATAAAGATAGATGGACGGACCGTTAAATAAACTTACGGACAGATATGTAGATGGGTGGATGAACCGGTTGATGTATGGACGGATAGGTAGTGGATGGACCGAGAAATAGATGTGCGGATGGCTAGGTAGATGGATGGAAGAACAAGTAGATTGATGGACGGATAGGTATATATGGACGAACGGACATAAAGATAGATGGACGGACAGGTAAATGGATGAACGACAAGTAAGATTGATGGATGGACAAACCGGTAGATTGATGGACGAACAGACATGAGCGTGGATGGACGGACATGTTAATGTAAGGATGAACATGTAGACGGAGGGACGGACCTGTTGATGAAAAGATTGACATGTAGATGGATGGACGAACAGTAGATGTATGGACAGATATGTAGATGGTAAATGGGTGGATCTTGATGGACATATGAATGGACGGGCGAACAGGTTGATGTATGGATGGATATGTAGTCGGATGGATGGAAAGATAGGTGGATGGACGAAGCGGTAAATGGATGGATGGACCGACAAATAAAAGTACGGACGGATAGGTTGATGGCTGGATGAACGGATAGATGTATGGACGGATATCTAGATGGAGGGAGAAAAGGTAGATGCATTGATGGATGGACGAAACGGTAAATGGATGGATGGACCGATAAATAAAAGAACGGATAAATGGTAGGTGGCTGGATGAACGGATGAACCTCTAGTGAATGGACAGACAAATAGATGTACTAGCCGTCCGTACATCTATTTGTCTGTAGATACATCTATTTGTCTGGTAGATTGATGGATGAATAGTTATAGTGGACGAACGGACATAAAGATAGATGGACGGACAGGTAAATGGATGAACGACAAGCAAGATAGATGGATGGACAACCAGGTAGATTGTTGGAAGAACAGACTTGAAAGTGATAGATGTACGGACGGATAAGTAGATGGATGGACGAACAAGTAGATGGATGGATGCCTAGGTAAATGAATGGAGAAAAGTTAGGTGAATGGGCAATCTGGTAGATGGATGGACGGTAAGGTAGATAGATGGGCAAAAGGTAAATTGATGGACAACTATTGGGTTGCCCAAAAAGTAATTGCGGATTTTTTAAAAGAAAGTAAATGCATTTTTAATAAAACTTAGAATAAACTTTAATCAAATATACTTTTTTTACACTTTTTTCTAAAGCAAGCTAAAAGTAACAGCTGATAACTGACAGAAGAAAGAATGCAATTACAGAGTCACAAGCTGTGAAGAAAATTTGTCAACGCCGACTATATGAAAAATCCGCAATTACTTTTTGGGCAACTCAATAATAGTTGTATGGACGGATAGGTAGATGGATGGCTACGTAGATTTATGAACGAATTGACATAACGATGGATGTACGTAAATGTAGATGGCAGGGCCGAAAATTAGACACATGGAAGGACAGCGCTGAAAAACTCAGATTTTTCGGGCAATTATATATAAAAAGTAAGAAAAGGCTAAAACGGGCGGAGTCGACTATAGAATATCCTACACCTACCCACCAATTATAAATTCGGGCAATAGATATATAAATATGAGAGCTGTATTCAAATGTGAGCCGATTTTTTCGAACATATCGTTTGAAAATTGTAGTGACTACAGTCATTTAAGTGGAAATCGGGCGATACATATATATGGGAGCTATATCCAAATCTGAACCAATTTTTATGAAATCTTGCAAAAATGGTAAAACCTGTAACAAAACAATCTGTGCCATATTTTGTGTAGATCGGTTGAAAATTGTAGTTACTGCGGCCATTTAAGTGCAAATCAGGCGATACATATATATAGCAGCTATATCCAAATCTGAACCGATTTTAATGAAATCTTGCAGATGTGTTAAGAACAGTAACAAAACGATTCGTGCTTAATTTTGTGTAGATCGGTTGAAAATTGTAGTTACTACGGCCATTTAAGTGCAAATCGGGCGATATATATATGGGAGCTATATCTTAATCTGAACCGATTTTTACGAAAATCAGTGGCGTTCGTCGTTGAACCAGAAAAGTGACATGTGATGAATTTTATGACGATTGGATAACAAATACGATCTCTATCTTGATTACAAGAATACATGGACTCAGAGAGGGACAGACGAACATGGATAAATCGAATCAGAAAGTGATTCTGAGTCGATCGGTATACTTATCGATGGGTCTAGCTCTTCTCCTTTTTAGCGTTGCAAACAAATGCACAAACTTATAATACCCTGTACCACAGTAGTGGAGTAGGGTATACAGTGGTATATATAGTAGGGTATATTTCCTTGTGTTACATACAGAATGTTGAATCTAGTATACGTTTCCCCCTCGTATAGTGCAAGTTCAAAAACACATTTCTCAAAACTGTGCTGTTAGCTGCTTTCAAGTCAAGCATTGCTGCTTTTCTGATAATTATTGGCCTTTTAAAAGTTCAAGTTCATACTCTCACGAAATGTTGGCCAACATACAGACACACACAAGACTTAAAAATAAGGCCCCAAACAATTGAGCCAGGGAAAAAAGTCCACAAAAAAAATTATAATAACCAATTACAAATCATCTACAATTTGGGTAAATTGTTTAATTTGCGTTTTTTTCGTTTCTTTCTTTTTGCTTGCAGATAAATGCTAAGAGTCTCTCTATTCGACAGCAGCAGCAGCGGTACCAGCAGCACCGTGTCCAAGTTCCATCACAGTCATCATCATACTCATCGCACCGTTGCAAGTTCATTGGCCTGGCTAATTATATGCTCGAGAAGATTCAAATCAATAGCAGCCAGAGCAGCAGCAGCAGCAACAGCTAACTGACTGACTGACTGACTCAGTGTACTCTTGGAGTGTTAGTTCGTTAAACTTTGGCTAAGTTTTAACGGCTGCTGCGATGAAGGCGACTGAGCCGAAACAAACGTCTTCTTGAAGAACTGGAGTGTGGACATTCTAATACCTCAAGCATTAAGCATGAGCATTTCATTGCATAGCAGGAATGAAATTAGAAAACTAGTATTTAAAAAAAAATGGGCCAAGAGTTAAGGAGAATTAAACTTGATTCATTAATAAAAAGTAACAAAAACCAAGAGATCTAAGGAAGCGAAAAGAAAATACGTTAGAGGAAATAAAAGAAAACTTTAATTTGCATGCTGGTAATGAAATGGTTTTTGTACGTTTATTACACGGCTTAAACAATTTTACAATAAAAGAGCTAAAAAGAAAGAGGAAAAAAGTTAACTAAAAGGGGAAATTTCTAAAATTAAAGAATTTTCAAAAATTTGCACCCGAACTACCTTTGTTGTTGGACAGAGCCGAGCGTCTAATAGGAAGCAGATAAAAAGCCAAAATTAACAAATCTTGTAAGCGAATAAATACAGTAAAATATATAACAACAAATAATACAAAAAAAAAATAAAATAATATAAAAAAATAAAAAAAAACAAAAAAAATAAGAAAAATAAAAATAACAAAAAAATAAGAAAAATAAAAATTAAAAAAAAATACAAAAATTAAAAAAAAATACAAAAATTAAAAAATAAAATAATTAAACTATAAAATAATTAAATAAAACATTAAAAATAATATTAAAAAATATAAAAAAAAAAATTAAAAAAAAAATAAAAACAATAAAAAATCAGTATAAAATACATAAAAAACTAAAAATTATAAATAAATTAAACAAATTTATACTGAATACATAAAAAATAAATACATTTAGAAATAAATTTAAAGAAACTTAAACAAAAAATATTTTTTTCTTAAATATTTAAAATTTTTTTTTAATATTTTTTTTATTTTTTTTTTGTGTTTATGCGTTTTCTTTTTGATTTTTTAAGTTTTTTATTTTCTTATTTTTATACGTTCAAAATAATATATTTTTTATTTTTTTTTACTTACATTTTTCTTTTTTTTTAATTTTTTGTTTTTTTTGTATTTTTCATTTTTTTTGTTTTTTTAGTTTTTACTTTTTTTTATTATAATATTATATTATTATATAATATTTTTATTACAAATAGACAAATTAAAAAAAGGAATACAAAAATAATAAAAAAGTAAAAATAAATTTAAAAAAATAAAAACAAGTAAAAAAAAAATTAAAAAAATTTTTTATTTTTTTTTACTTAAATATAAGTTTTTTTTGTTTTTTGTTTTTATACCCTCCACCATAAGATGGGGGGTATACTAATTTCGTCATTCTGATTGTAACTACTCGAAATATTCGTCTGAGACCCCATAAAGTATATATATTCTTGATCGTCGCGACATTTTTTGTCGATCTAGCCATTTCCGTCCATCTGTCCGTCCGTCCGTCTGTCCGTCCGTCTGTCTGTCCGTCCGTCTGTCCGTCCGTCTGTCTGTCTGTCGAAAGCACGCCAACTTCCGAAGGAGTAAAGCTAGCCGCTTGAAATTTTGCACAAATACTTCTTATTGGTGTAGGTCGGTTGGTATTGCAAATGGGCCATATCGGTTCATGTTTTGATATAGCTGCCATGTAAACCGATCTTGGGTCTTGACTTCTTGAGCCTCTAGGGTGCGCAATTTTTTTCCGATTGGAATGAAATTTTTCACGCCGTGTTTTGTTATGATACCCAACAATTGTGCCAAGTATGGTTCACATCGGTCCATAACCTGATATAGCTGCCATATAAACCGATCTGGGGTCTTGACTTCTTGAGCCTCTAGAGTGCGCAATTCTTATCCGATTGGGATGAAATTTAGCACGACGTGTTTTGTTATGACATCCAACAACTGTGCCAAGTATGGTTCACATCGGTCCATAACCTGATATAGCTGCCATATAAACCGATCTTGGGTCTTGACTTCTTGAGCCTCTAGAGTGCGCAATTCTTATCCGATTGGGATGAAATTTTGCGCGACGTGTTTGTTATGATATCCAACTATTGTGTTAAGTATGGTTCAAATCGGTCCATAACCTGATATAGCTGCCATATAAACCGATCTTTGGTCTTGACTTCTTGAGCCTCTAGAGTGCGCAATTATTATCCGATTGGAATGAAATTTTGCACGAAGTGTTTTGTTATGATATCCAACGACTGTGCCAAGTATGGTTCTAATCGGTCCATAACCTGATATAGCTGTCATATAAACCGATCTTGGGTCTTGACTTCTTGAGCCTGTAGAGGGCGCAATTCCCATCCGATTCGAATGAAATTTTGCACGAAGTATTTTGTTATGATATCCAACAACTGTGCCAAGTATGGTTCTAATCGGTCTATAACCTGATATCCTATCCGATTTGGCTGAAATTTTGCATGATGTTTTTTATTCTTACTTTCAACAACTGTGTCAAATAAGTTTCAAATCGGTTCATAACCTGATATAGCTGCCATATAAACCGATCTGGGATCTTGACTTCTTGAGTCTCTAGAGGTCGCAATTATTATCCGATTTGCCTCAAATTTTGTACGACGGATCCACTCATGACCATCAACATACGTGTTTATTATGGTCTGAATCGGTCTATAGCCCGATACAGCTCCCATATAAATCGATTTCTCTATTTTACTTCTTGAACCCCCAAAGGGCGCAATTCTTATTAGAATTGCCTGACATTTTACACAGGTCTCCAACATATAATTTAATTGTGGTCCAAACTGGCCCATATCTTGATATCGCTCTAATACAAAGCAAATCTTTTCTTATCTCCTGTTTTGCCTAAGAAGAGATGCCGGGAAAAGTACTCGACAAATGCGCTCCATGGTGGAGGGTATAAAAGATTCGTCCCGGCCGAACTTGGCACGCTTTTACTTGTTTTTATATTTATTTTTTTAACAAACAAATCCTGCAGGCGAATGTATTCAAACTCTAACAATATAACAAAAAATAATACAAAAAATAAAAAAATTAAAAAAAAAAAATATTAAAAAATTTAAAAAATTAAAAAAAAAAATAAATAAATTAAAAAATAATAAAAAGTAAAAATAAATAAAAAAAAAACTTAAAAAATGAAAACAAAAACAAAAATAAATAAAAAAAATAAAAAACTAAGTAAAGTAGAAATAAGTAAAAAAAAATCCGTAATTTAATTTTTTCATTATTTTTTTAAGTTTTTTTTTTTGTTTTTTTAAGTTTTTTATTTTCTTGTTTTTGTAGTTTTTACTATGGCTTTTTATTTTTCATTATTCCTTTGTTTTTTTTTGTATAATAATTAATTTTTTCGTTTTAATGGTTTTTATTAACTTTTTTTTTAATTTTATTATTTTTTTAAGTTTTATTTTTACATTTATTTTTTTTAAGTTATTTATTTTATTATGTTTTGGTAGTTTTGACTATTGTTTTTTGATTTTGCATATTTTTTTTATTTTCTCTTTAATTTTTTTTATTTTTGTTCTATATTTTTTTGTATTTAGTTGTTCTTAATTTTTTATTTATTATTTTTTTTATTATTTATTTTTTTATTTTATTATTTAAAACTACTCTAACTTTTGGATTTAGTCTCATCCCAATTTTATGTGTTTGGTTTACAAATTTGCTTCCCAAAAACCAAATCTTTGCCCTTGATATTTCGTTTTTTGTTTTTTTTTTTAATTTCTTTTAGTTTGTTTTACCCATTGATTTTGTATGCCCGCTCAATTTGCATATTTTGAATATTTTTCTTTTTATTTTGTGTTTTTTTTTTTTCAACATTTTTTATTTGTCTTCATTGGGGAATTGCATTAATATATGCCCAAAGGCAAAATAACCGGCAGCAGCTTTTGTGTGCGCTTAAAGGCTGATGCTCACCAAATGAATGTGGTTGGATAGGTTGATCGCTTTATCACATCGACAAAATAAATGAAAAAACAGAAAAAGAAGCTCAACAAACAGTGACATAAAATATGCAAAACGTTGAATAAATATGGAATTGTGTTAAAGGATTACATCAAACTAGTTTTATTTTCTGTTTTCTGAGCGTATGCATGAGCAATTAAGCCAAACAATATACGGCATGGCATGCATCGAATATGAAAGAGAATTAATTAAACAAATCTTTAAAAAAAAATTCATTTAAATTTGTAAAAAAAAAATAAATTAAGAGAAAAATCTTGCTAAAAAAGTTTTTTTTATAGAAAACCAGCTGATATTACTGCACCTCTTTTTACCTCATAGTGGAAAGTAGTAAACCAAGGAAAAATAAATTTTTTAAATTTTCAAATTTTTCCCCAGTCCTCATTTTGATATATGATAGTGATATTTGTAATCTCCCAAATAGCCCGATCGTATGGCGGCTTCTGCGGAATTTGTAGGGTTTGAGGTGCAACATTGCTGTTTGGAGCGCTAGACATATTGCCACAAGTTGTAGCATCAGTTACTCTTTGTCGTTTTATATTATTCTGATCAATCAATATGTCTGCTAGTGACGTTCTTTGGGGTAGGGCGTCCCCCAGTCACTTTGGTCATTGCTAAGAATTCGGGATTTGGGTACTAGAAGCCTAACCCAAAGGGCACGACAAAGTGTCGAAATGTTACGGAAACAAAGAATGCGGCATACAGCGCGAATCTCCAATAAATACCAATGTGCCAGATGAAGGACAAAATCGGGAGAAATGAGACGACCCACAAGCAACGGAAACGTCTATACGGCAGAAAGGACAAGTAAAAACGTGCTAAGTTCGGCCGGGCCGAATCTTATATAACCTCCACCATGGATCGCATTTGTCGAGTTCTTGTCCCGACATCTCATCTTAGGCAAAAAAAGGATAAAAGAAAAGATTTGCTCTGCTATTACAGCGATATCACGATATGGTCCGGTGCGGACCACAATTCAATTATATGTTGGAGACCTGTGTAAAATGTCAGCCAATTCGAATAAGAATTGAGTCCTTTGGGAGCTCAAGAAGTAAAATAGAGAGATCGATTTATGTGGGAGCTGTATCAGGCTATAGACCGATCAGACGCGTATATTGATGGTCATGAGAGGATCCGTCGTACAAAAATTCAGGCAAATCGGATAATAATTGCGACCTCCTGAGGCTCAAGAAGTCAAGATCCCAGATGGGTTTATATGGCAGCTATAGCAGGTTATGAACCGATTTGAACCATACTTGGCATAGTTGTTGGAAGTCATAGTGAAACAAGTCGTGCAAAATTTCATTCCAATCGGATAAGAATTGCGCCCTCTAGAGAAATTTCATGCAATTTCATGCAAAATTTCAGCCAAATTGAATAAGTATTGCGCCCTCTAGAAGCTCAAGAAGTCAAATCCCCAGATCGGTTTATATGGCAGCTATATTAGGTTATGGACCGATTTGAACCGTACTTGGCATAGTTGTTGGAAGTCATAGAGAAACACGTCGTGCAAAATTTCATTCCAATCGGATAAGAATTGCACCCTTTAGAGGGTCAAGAAGTCAAGACCCAAAATCGGATTACATGGCAGCTATATTAGGTTATGGACCGATTTGAACCATACTTGGCCCAGTTGTTGGAAGTAATAGCGAAACACGTTGTGCAAAATTTCATTCCAATCGGATAAGAATTGCGCACTCTAGAGGCTCTAGAAGTCAAGACCCAAGATCGGTTTATATGGCAGCTATATCAAAACATGGACCGATATGGCCCATTTACAATCCCAACCGACCTACACTAATAAGAAGTATTTGTGCAAAATTTCAAGCGGCTAGCTTAACTTCCTCGAAAGTTAGCGTGCTTTCGACAGACAGACGGACGGATGGACGGACATGGCTAGATCGACATAAAATGTCACGACGATCAAGAATATATATACTTTATGGGGTCTCAGACGAAAATTTCGAGTAGTTACAAACAGAATGACGAAATTAGGATACCCCCTTTCTATGGTGGAGGGTATACAAAAGAAATGGAAAGATGTGAGTGTGAAGGAATTGAGGTATACAGCAGGCTTTGGTACAGGCACATACTCCCCGAGAGAAAATCTGGTAGCAGATACAGAAAGTGAGCTTGGGATATGCAATGAACATTTTTCCTAATCTTCTACATCCGATAGTGGCTGCGACGAGGATACCGCAGAACCAATCCCTGATGATCCTACAGAATGTATGCCACCTAATCAAATTGAAGTCTAAGTAACACTAATCCGACTGAAAAATAACAGGGCAGCAAGAGCCGATGGGTTGCCAGCTTAACTATTTAAGAGCAGAGGCGAAACTCTAAGAAGATCTATGCATTAGCTCATCTAGGCGATCTAGCAAAAATAAATCATATCTGATGATTGAAACTTCAGCATAACGCGTGGGCTTCTATATATATTTCCGGCTTAGGAAACACTATGAGTTGCCAGGTGAAATCTGCCATTTCAATTGGAAAGTTTGAAATTTTCAGTATAATCGCACTGAGAATGTTTTAATGTACGAAAATGATTTGTGTTGCTAACAGTGGTAAGTTCGGCAGAGCCGAATCTCCTGTACCCTTCACCATGGATCGCATTAGTCATGTTCCTTGGCCGATATCTCTTTAAAGACCAAACAAAGGACAATGGATAAGAATTGCTATGCTACTTCAGCTATACCAAGTTATGGACCGCTTGGTACCATACTGTTGAAGACCAAAATGGAATTTATTGTCCAAAATTTCAGCCAATTGGGATAAGAGTTCAGCTCTCCAGTGGCTCAAGAAATAAAATGGGAGTTTTATTAGGTTATGGATCGATTCAGGCCATATTCAACACGTATGTTAAAGCTCATACAAGAAGCCACTGTGCAAAATTTCAGCAAAATCGGATACAAATTCCTCCCTCTAGAGGCTCAAGAAGTATAATCGGGAAATCGGTTTATATTGTCAACCGATGTGACCCATACTTGGCACAGTTGTTGATGTTCGATCCAAAACACTTCATGCAAAATTTCAGCCAAATCGGATAATAATTGCGCCCTCTAGCGGCTCAAGAAGTCAAGTTCCGAAATCGGTTTATATGGTTGCTATATCAAGTTATAAACCGATTTGAACCATACTTGGTGCAGTTGTTAAAAGTTAGAACAAAACACTTCATGCAAAATTTCAGCCAAATCGGATAGTAATTGCGCCCTCTATTGGCTATCGAAAGTCAAGATCCGAATTCGATTTATATGGGATCTATATCAGGTTATGAACCGATTAGGACCATACTTGGCACAGTTGTTAACGGTCAAACCGAAACACTTCATGCATAATTTCAGCCAAATCGGATAATAATTACGCCCTCTAGCGGCTCAAGATCCTAGTATATATGATAGCTGATAGAATGGCAAAATTAGTACACCCTTATCCTATGATGGAGGGTATAAAAATAGAATTATTGGGTTGCCCAAAAAGTAATTGCGGATTTTTTAAAAGAAAGTAAATGCATTTTTAATAAAACTTAGAATGAACTTTAATCAAATATACTTTTTTTACACTTTTTTCTAAAGCAAACTAAAAGTAACAGCTGATAACTGACAGAAGAATGCAATTACAGAGTCACAAGCTGTGAAAAAATTTGTCAACGCCGACTATATGAAAAATCCGCAATTACTTTTTGGGCAACCCAATGACTCGTAAACATTTCGTGCAATAATTTTTCACAACTTTGGACATGGATTATCACAAGTGTGCATTGAAGAAATCATTCAATATTTTCTATTCAAAGAATATCATAGAGGGCACGGTTTTCAAAACACATTAACTGGCATGGTAGATCGTGATTTCTGATAGGCCACGTATCTTTATCAACACCTTTGACAAATTGATTACGGTGCTCTACATACCCCACGATTATTGAGTATGATGTAGATCACTCTTTTGTTTTGAAACAGGGCTCAATATGTCATCGTAAGTCAAATAAGAAAAGACGAATTCATGACAATGCGAGCTCTCACACATCTTCAAATCGATAAGTCATCCGTCGTACAGCCCTGTCTTGCCAACGAACGACTTCTTTTTATTCCCGCCCCCTATGAAAAAGAATGGTGGTCAACGATTTTTGTAGTCAGAAGATGGTATTGCAGCGTTCAATAACCATGTTCAATGGGAGTGGAAGAAGTGCATCGACGATTGGTTGAAGCGCATAAAAATTTTCAATAAAACCGTTTTGGATGAAAAAAATTTTCATGATTAGACCAAAAATTCCTCGCAGTTATCGCAACAACAAAAGTCTATTGCCTTTAAGTAAATTTCTTAAGACATTTGCGGTAACTTCAGCCACATAAAACTATAAAAGGGATCTGAATCAGTGACTCATCGTTCGGTTTCAGCTTTAAAGTAGAACTAAACATTGAATGGGTATGCATAGCTGATTTTCATATTTTCGACATGTTGTTTTAAACATGTAAAAGCTTGCTAAGGTCGGCCGGGCCGAATCTTGGGTACCCCCCATCATGCATTCCGCTACAAATGTGACTGAGTTTGTATTTGACTTATTTTGGACCCACGAAGTCATATCGAGATATTGGTACTTAGAGGGGTTTATATCACCATATTGACCGATTCGGATAAAACTTGGCTCTAATGTTATAAGTCATAAGAAAGGGTTTTGGGTCGAATTTAAGCCAAATCAGGGCAAAATTGAGCTTCTAAGGGGTCAAGAAATCAAATCCGGGGATCGGTTTATATGAGGGCTATATCTGTTTATAGACTGATTCGGATTGTACTTGACACGGATGGTGAAAGTCATAACTTAGTCTTTGTTCCAAATTTCAGGCAAATCGGATGAAAATTGAGGCTTCTAAGGAAGTCACAGCCGGGGATCGGTTTATAAGGGGAAAATATCTGTTTATAGACCGATTAGGCTCATACTTGGCATAGGTCGCATGTCATACTTGCAAGTTATAACTCAAGTCTTTGTTCCAAATTTCAGCCAAATCGGATAAAATTTCAGACTTCTAAGGGATCAAGAAATCAAATCCGGGAATCGATTTATATGGGGGCTATATATGTTTATAGACTGATTCGGATTACACTTCACACGGATGTTGAAAGTCATAACTTAAGTCTTTATACCGAATTGAGGCTTCTCAAAAAATCGAATCCGGGGATCGGTGTATATGGAGGCTATAACCAAATCTAAACCGATATGGCCCATTTGCAATCCCCAACGGTCTACATCAATAAGATATATTTGTGTAAAATTTCAAGCGGCTGGCTTTACGCGTTCGACGGCGGACGGACATGGCAAGATGAACTCAAAATGTCCAGACGATCAATAATATATATATATATATATTGGGTTGCCCAAAAAGTAATTGCGGATTTTTTAAAATAAAGTAAATGCATTTTTAATAAAAATTAGAATGAACTTTAATCAAAAATACTTTTTTATACTTTTTTCTAAAGCAAGCTAAAAGTAACAGCTGATAAGTGACAGAAGAAAGAATGCAATTACAGAGTCACAAGCTGTGAAAAAATTTCTCAACGCCGACTATATGAAAAATCCGCAATTACTTTTTGGGCAACCCAATATATATCTTTTGGGACCGCAGACTAACATTTTGAGGTGTTACAAACGGAATGACTAGTTGACATATCTGCAAGATTTTATTAAAATCGGTTCAGATTTAGATATAGCTCCCATATATATGCATTGCCCTTTTTTCACTTAAATGGCCGTAGTAACTACAATTTTCAACCGATCTGCATAAAATTTGGCATGCATTGTTTTGTTGCTAATTTTAACATCTGTGCAAGATTTCATCAAAATCGGTTCAGATTTAGATATAGCTCCCATATATATGTATCGCCCGATTTGCACTAAAATTGCCGTAGTATGGACAATTTTCAACCGATCTACACAAAATTTGGAACGAATTGTTTTGTTATTGATCTCAACATATCTGCAAGATTTCATCAAAATCGGTTCAGATTTACATATAGCTCCCTTGTGTATATATCGCCCGATTTCCACTTAAATAGCCGTAGTAACTACAATTTTCAACCGATCTGCACAAAATTTGTCAGGAGTTGTTTTGTTACCGATCTCAACATATGCGCAAGATTTCATTATAATCGGTTCAGATTTAGGTATAGCTCCCACAAATATATATCGCCCGATTTCCACTTAAATAGCTGTAGTAACTACAATTTTCAACCGATCTGCACAAAATTTGGCACGAATCGTATTGTTGCTAATCTAAACATATCTGCGAGATTTCATCAATATCAGTTCAGATTTGGATATAACTCCCATATATATGTATCGCCCGATTTCCACTTAAATGAGCGTAGTAACTATAATTTTCAACTGATCTGCACAAACTATGTCAGGAATTGTTTCTTTACTGATCTTAAGATATCTGCAAGATTTTATTAAAATTGGTTCACATTTAGATATAGCTCCCACATATATATATATACCGCCCGATTTCCACATAAATAGCCGTAGTAACTTCAATTTTTAACCAATCTGCACAAAATCTGGCACGCATTGTTTTGTTGCTAGTCTTAACATATTTGCAAGATTTCATCAAAATCGGTTCAGATTTAAATATAGCTCTCACATATATATATCGCCCGATTTGCATTTAAATGGCTGTAGTAACTACAATTTTCAACCAATCTGCACAAAATCTGGCACGCATTGTTTTGTTGCTAATCTTAACATATTTGCAATATTTCATCAAAATCGGTTCAGATTTAGATATAGCTCCCATATATATGTATCGCGCGATTTGCTCTCAAACAGCCGTAGTAACTACAATTTGCAACCGATCTGCGCAAAATTTGTCAGGAATTGTTTTGTTGTTGATCTTAACATATCTGCAAGATTTCATCAATATCGGTTCAGATTTAGATATAGTTCCCATATATATGTATCGCCCGATTTCCACTTAAATGGCCGTAGTAACTACAATTTTCAACCGATCTGAACAAAATTAGTCAGGAATTGTTTCTTTACTGATCTTAAGATATCTGCAAGATTTTATTAAAATCGGTTCAGATTCAGATATAGCTCCCATATATATGTATCGACCGATTTCCACTTAAATAGCTATAGTAACTACAATTTTGAACCAATCTGCACAAAATTTGTCACGAATTTTTTTGTTACTGATCTTAACATATCTGCAAGATTTCATCCATATCGGTTCAGATTTAGATATAGCTCCCATATATATGTATCGCCCGATTTGCTCTCAAACAGCCGTAGTAACTACAATTTGCAACCGATCTGCACAAAATTTGTCAGGAATTGTTTTGTGACTAATCTTTACATATCTGCAAGATTTCATCAAAATCGGTTCAGATTTAGATATAGCTCCCTTATATATGTATCGCCCGATTTGCTTTCAAACAGCTGTTAGAAAAGTCGGTTCAGAATTAGATTAAGCTCTCATATACATATATTTTTTGCTCGAATTTATTATTGAAGGTAGGTGTAGGGTGTCATATAGTCGGCTCCGCCCGACTTTTGCCTTTCCTTACTGGTTTTCTGTTTTAGTTGTATATTCATTTATTTAAAATTTTGCTACTTATTGAATATTTTTTTGTTATTTTGTTATTTATAGCAATTTTTTCCTTATATAATAATCATCATTGTTAATTCGATTCAAATAACTCTCATTGATGTGTATTCTTCGAATGCAACAACACAAATGAGCACTACAATAAAGGCATATGCATATAAATTGATATAAAATGATAACAATAAAACTCTCTGTATGATTTTTTTTTGTTGAATTCCCTGTAAGTGGTTGTAGTCTTTAGTATAGATTTTAATATATTCAATTTTTGTGCTATTCAATCGTTTTATTATAAAAAAAAATAAATCATTCAGCACAACAATGGCAACGTTTTACAGTAATTTGCAGCAATATTAGGAAGTCAGGCAGAGGCGAAGCATTGCAAGCGGTTGAAACGCCTGTTAAGGAAGGGAGGGGAGTTGGATTCTAAATTGGCTTCCAATGTAAACTCATATCGCATCCAATGGGAATAGAATACTGACAAAAAAAAGGGGGTCGCTTGGTTAGACATTCTGACAAAATGCCTGACACAAACTGGGATGGGTAGAGTGCGAGACTTGAAAGCATGTAAAAACTCTGGCGGGAACAGACAGACATACGGGCCGACATTGGGACGTGCCACTAGACATGCTTGCATGTACGTTACAAAATTATTTGATATTCAAAACTCAATGGGGCTATGATTGCTATCTGCCATAGGCTGTAGAAGCGACGTACGAGCAATGACAGACCAACAGACAGCCTGTTAGACAGCGAAGCAAACACACCAATATTTCTGTTAGGTTGGTCTATCTGACGCTCGGCTAGTCTACGCAACCGTCCGGTCTGGCAATTCTCAAATGGAAATTTATTCAAATTGGAAATTTTTCGATTATTAGTTGTATGCGAGCGTCTCTGTTTTGACTGTAAATGCATTACAAAAAAGGGAAATGAATTTAAAATTTTTTTTTTTTTGGAATAGTTTGACAAAATTGCTTTGTAGCTTCTGCTTTGACTTTGTGGCCGAAGTCGGCAATGATAATGGCGAATGTTTTGACAATGACGACAAAATTCAAAATGTTACGAAACCAAGGAAACTATGTTGGGAGAATAATAAACAAGTTTTAAAACAGAAATGTGGAAAGAGAATTTCTTGAAGGGAATACAAGAAAATTCCAAAAAGTCATACCGGTTTAAATAGTTGAATAGTTTGTAGACATTTTGTATTTTGATAGCAAAGAGACATTTTTTGAACTATAGAGGTTGGCGGTTGGTGGGTTTAGGGCGTGGTGTGAACCCCCAGAAACGTGGGTATGAATTTCGTTATTTACTCCCAAATACCTTTCATTTGAGTCCCATATTGCCTTGACCCATAAATATGTCCAATTCATAGGTGTCTTCGGGGTGAGTTGGTCCCCAGACACTTGGCTCTGAAAAAATATCCGCATTGTGCTCTTCACTCAAATACCATTTATTTTAACCTCATATTGCCATCGGTTAGAGGGAAGTTTATGGGATGAGGCGTACCCCAATCACATGGCCCCAAAATTGGTTGTCATAGTCGTTTTCTAATCTCAAATGCCTTTCATTTGGTCGGTACAATTGTACTCTAGGGGGAAGGGGCCCACATTTGGATATTAGTTTCATATTTTACTCCCAAATACTTTTACTTGAGCCCCATATTACAATGGTCAGTAAATAATTGCTGTTTGTGTGGGGGTTTTTAGGAAGGGGAAAATTTGTCCCGAAAATGGGTATCGATTTCGTGCTCTTCTTCCCAAAATTTTTCATTTGAGCCCCACATTGAACTGGTTGGTAAATATGTTCGATTTAGATGTGTTTTGGGGAGTGGCGTTGTCGCCCAAACATTTAGCCCTGCAAATAAATCAGCATCGTGCTCTACTATTAATCAAATTTTTTTGAACCCCATATTGCCACTGGACTTAAAGTTGGATATCAAATTCGTTTTCTAATCTCAAATACCTTTCATTTAAACCCCATTATTGCAGAAGTCAGTAAATATGTCCGCTTTGTGGAGAGCTCCACTCTCTTTAAGACCCAAATTGCCATGGTGAGCAAATACGTCCTATTTGAGGGTTGTTATGGCGGTAGGACGTCCCCTTGACAATTGGTGCCGTATGTTGATATAAGATTCGTGGTTTACTCCAAAATACCTTTCATTTGCATTCCCATATTTGCATAGTCGGCAAACATGTCCGGATGGGGCGGCCATTCAGTGACTTTCTGTGAAAATTATATCAGTTTCGTAGCCCCATATTGCAATGGTCAGCAAATACTTCCTATTTGGTTGGTGTTATGGTGTGGGTTGACCCCATAGAAACCTTTTTCCCGAATATTGATATCATGTTCGTGGGGTACTTCCAAAGACCTTTCATTTGAACCCCCTATTGCTATGCTCGTAAATTTGTGCTCTTTGAGGGGTGTTTTTGGTGAGGGGCGGCCCCCAAAACTCTTGGTTCCACATTTGGATATCATATTCGTATTCCACACTCAAATATCTTCCATTTGAGCCACATATTGCGATGGTCAGTAAATAAGTCCTGTTTGGGGGTGTTTTTTGGGAGGGGCAGCCCCCTCCCCAACACTTGATCGCACATTTTGATATCAGATTCGTATTCTACTGGTAAATACCTTTCAGTTAAGTCCCATATTGCCATGGTCGGTAAATATGTTCGATTTTGTGGTGTTTTGGGGGTTGGGGTGGTCCCTCAAAATCTTGGTCACAAATTTGGGTATCAGATTCGTATTCTACTCTTAAATACCTTTCATTTGAGTCCCATATTGTCGTGATTGGTCTATATATATATTTGATAGGTTTAGGTGTGGGGCGTCCCCCCTAGGTACCCCATCCGAAATTTGGATACAAAATTTTTGATTTTGGATTACTATAAAAGAGCACACAAAATTTCGCTTAAATCGCATCACCCATCTCCGAGATCTGGAGTTTCTGAAAATAAGAGTAAGGGGGAGCGTCCGCCCCCCCTTCGAATATCAAAAAATTTAGTACCCTTTTTTCACCACCATTTTCAGTGGTGGTTATCCCCTTAGTAATGATGGCTACATTTGTGAGGTATCCTGCCAAGTTAAAACTTCTCTACCAAGTGGTTCGGACTCGGCTATAAAAAGTAGGCCCCTTATATTTGAGCTTAAAAAATTTAATCGGTCTGCACTCATTGGTATGAGAGAAGTATACCCTGTTTCTTGATAGAATATTCTTGGGAAATTTAGTAGTAAGATGTGACTTGGCCCCGGAACACTAATCTCAAGCCGTTTTTGGGGCAAAGGCTCTTGGGCACCCCTAGGGCAAAAAACTCCCACGGAAGGAAGTGGTCCAACCTAGGCAACATTGGTATCAAATTAAAGATATTGTCCAGTAGATTCGAATATAAAAAACCATGTCTAAAAATTGGATCTGGGAAGGACCTAACGGGTCTTGAGAATTTTGAAACCAGGTAACAAAGGCAATATGAGTTTCAAATGAAAGATACGAACGAGAAGATTACGATAGATACCCAAAAAAATGTAGGTTAATTTTTTGAAAAAAAAAAATCTTTCTTTTAGAGCTTAATTCATTTTTTTTTTCATGTCTATCGCAATCGACTACTTTTTACCTTTCGTTTGATACCCATATTGCCTTTTTTAACTGAATTCAAAATTCTCAAGACCCTTTAGATCCGTCCCGGGTCCAATTTTTAGGCATGTTTTTGCATATTCATAAACTAATCGACCTAGGTAGCTTTCATTTGATACCCACATGGCCTAGGATGGACAACTTCTCTCCAAGGGGATTTTTGGCCTCAGAGCCTTTGCCCCAAAAATGGACTTCAGATCCGTGTTTCTGGAGTCAAAATTAGCGGGGGAGTGCAAGAAATGAAAAAAAAATCGGGGTGCGCCCTATAGAGTGCAGTTTCTTCAAGTATAGACTTTGTATAGACTCAAAAACGGCAAAAACCGATTTTCATTAAATTTTTACCGATGTTATAATTTGAGGCCAAATGAACAGGGGGACGCCCGACCCAAAACCCAACCAAATGTAGATGTCTACCGATTGGGACAATATGGGTATCAAATGAAAGGTATGTAAGAGTAGAATACGAACTTGATAAAAACAAGTAAAAAGGCGTTAAGTTCGGCCGGGCCGAACTTTGGATACCCACCACCTCGGGTATATATGTAAACCACCTTTCGTCAAATCCGGGGAAAAATGCATACCTTATGACCCATAGCAGCTATATCGAAATATGTTCCGATTTGGAACCATAAACGACCCGGATGTCGAAAAGCCTAACATACGTCACTGTGTCAAATTTCAGTGAAATCGGATTATTACTGCGCCTTTTATTGGGCCAAGGCTTTTCATCAAGATATAGGTCTATATGGCAGCTATATCCAAATCTGGACCGATTTCGACCAAGTTGCAGATAAATATCGAAGAGCTTAACACAACTCACTGTCCCAAATTTCGGCGAAATCGGGCAATAAATGCGCCTTTTATGGCCCCAAAACCTTAAATCAAGAGATTGGTCTATATTGCAGCTATATCCAAATCTGGACCGATCTGAGCCAAATTGAAAAATAATATCGAAAGTTTTATCACAACTCACCGTCCCAAATTTCGGCAACATCGGACAGTAAATGCGCCTTTTATGGGCTCAAAACCTCAAATCGAGAGATCGGTCTATATAGCAGCTATATCCAAATCTGAACCGATCTGAGCCAAATTGACAAAGGATGTCGAAGGGCCTAAGACAACTCACTGTCCCAAATTTCAGCAAAATCGGAGAATAAATGTGGCTTTTATGGGTCTAAGACCCTAAATCGGAGGATCGGTCTATATGGCAGCTATATCCAAATCTGGACCGATCTGTACCAAATTGACGAAGGATGTCGAAGGGCCTAAGACAACTCACTGTCCCAAATTTCAGCAAAATCGGATAATAAATGTGGCTTTTATTGGTCTAAGACCCTAAATCGGAGGATCGGTCTATATGGCAGCTATATCCAAATCTGGACCGATCTGAGCCAAATTGACGAAGGATGTCGAAGGGGCTAAGACAACTCACTGTCCCAAATTTCAGCAGAATCGGATAATAAATGTGGCTTTTATGAGCCTAAGACCCTAAATCGGATGATCGGTCTATATGGCAGCTATATCCAAATCTGGACCGATCTGAGTTAAATTGACGGAGGATGTTAGGGGGCATAACACAACTCACTGTCTCAAATTTCAGCAAAATCGGATAATAAATGTGGCTTTTATGGGCCTAAGACCCTAAATCGGAGGATCGGTCTATATGGGGGCTATATCTAGATATAGTCCGATTTGGCCCATCTTCGAACTTAACCTGCTTATAGACAAAAAAAGAATCTGTGCAAAATTTTAGCTCAATATCTCTTTTTTTAAAGACTGTAGCGTGATTTCAACAGACAGACGGACAGACGGACGGACATGGCTAGATCGTCTTAGATTTTTACGCTGATCAAGAATATATATACTTTAAAGGGTCGGAAATGGATATTTCGATGTGTTGCAAACGGAATGACAAAATGAATATACCCCCATCCTTCGGTGGTGGGTATAAAAATTTGACTCCAAGTAACGGGGGTCCCGCCCCACCCCAAAAACCATCCGAACATGGCATTCTTACCGATTGAGCCAATGATGGTATCACATGAAAGGTAATTGGAAGTAGAATTTTGGGCCAACGTAGCGCAGGGGTTAGCAGGTCCGCCTATGACGCTGAACGCCTGGGTTCGAATCTTTGCGCGAACATTAGAACAAAATTTCCGGTGGTAGTTATCCCCTGCTAACATTTGTGAGGAACTATGCCATTTGAAAAAATGGTATGGCAGCCATGTAAAAACTGCTGCCAAAAGATGTAAGGCACTATGGCACGCCGCACAGTGGGATGGGAAAAAAATTAAGTGGAAATAAGTCTGCCGTTTTGGAACAGATAGAGATAACTTCATGAAATTTTACTCAGTTTTCGCTGAGGTATTATCCAGTTTATAGAAGTCCCAGGGGCCCATTGGTGGACCTCCAAAGTTGGTCATCTCGGCCCTACAAAATTTTGTTCGGACTGTCAAAAGCGCATTTATGGTCCGATTTTCATTGTTTCGTCTTTATACAGAAAACTTGGCCCAGCACTATCAATTTTGTTTACTGTACTGTAAAGAAGACTTAATGTAGATGTGTTTTAAGTGTAGTTATTATAAGTTGTGTTAACTCTAATAGGAGATCTGTGAAGTACGATATCGGCATTTTTTAACAACAGAAAACTCTCAAAACGCAAAGCTGAGACCTCCAACTTTAAAACACATTTTAATTGCCCCAAGGATTAAGGTCTCTACGAACATTTTACTAAAAAATTCCAATTTTGCAAACATCTTTCCCCAGTGTGGGGATTTTGGGATTTTTCATCCAGACCATCAATTTATTAAGAGTTTTTTCTACAATTTTAACCACTGTGCTGTGCTACCCCAAAAATAAATAACTACCATAAAAAAGTAGACGTGGAAGAAATTACATTTGCCAGGGTCATGTAACCTTTCTCGTTTACATTTGTAACAAGATAAGAAAAAAAAACCAAGTGAAGGCTCTCCCCACTATCTTCAAGGCATAAACTGTTGTAATCTTTTTACGTGGTTCCTTAAACAAGGACTTAAGGATAGCATTTCGGTAGCATAAATCTTCTTGAACAAGGTTTAAATGTCAAAGTGAAAAAACACACACACACAGAAACACACCCAAAAAAACAACAGTAGAAATTCACTTGAATGTCATCGTTAAGTAAATAAAACCCAGACACTTGCAGCAGCAAGAAATACAACAACAACAGCAATAACAATAACAAACGGTGTAATAACCACGGGGAAGGACAGTTTAAAAAAGCTTGCGTTACAAACAATAAAAAGCTCTTTGGACATAACAAAGTAAAATATCATTGCGGAAGGATACGAAAATGTAGATAAAAATAAAATAAACAATAAAAGAGAAGTGAGGAGATAAGAGAAGAGAAGCGAAGGAATTGCCAAAAACATAAATAAAAAGAAGAAAAATGAGAATAATGACTTTTTCATAGGCAAAGCGCATGTCCAAACAATGTCAAAAATGAATGAGAGCAACAGAGGGACAAAAAGAGAGGGAGAGAGATGGAGAGAGAGAGAAAGAGAGAATTAAAAAGTGTTTGCCTAACAGATGAGCCAGAGAGCCATATCTTGAGTTACGAAAAACTTTCCTTAAAGGGGAATGGGGAAAATAATATTATGAATGTAGGAAACCAAAGAACAATATTGACAAACTTTAAAGTAGCGTATCTGTTATCGACAGGACATATTGTCTATTTGTCATTCTCCATCTTTTGTTTTTGGCAACTTCCTGTTTATCCCCCTTTTGACTCTGGTATACGTGTTAGTTCATTTGTTATACTTGTTAAGTGGGCAATAATTTTCATTTAATTGAAAGTACTATATGTAAGTATTAGAGTGGAACGCAACGACAGGAATTCTATTAAATATAGAAAAATTACACAACAATGACTTTTAATCGGATTTTGGATTTTCTTCTAATGTTTATGCGAATAAAATTTTTTTATCAATATTTGAATTCAATTAAAAAATTCCAAACATTTTATTTCCAAAACAAGTCTTGTCAAAATGTTCATTCTACCGTAGAGGTAAGCATGTTCGCCCATGACGCTGAACGCCTGCGTTCGAATCCTGGCAGGAACATCAGAAATCTTTTCAGCGGTGGTTGTCCTCTTCTAATGCTGGCGACATTTGTGAAGTACTATGCCATGTTTAAACTTCTCCCCAAAGGATGTCGCTCTGCGGCAAGTCGTTCGGACTCGGCTTTAAAAAGGAGGTCCCTTATCATTGAGCTTAAAATTGAATCGGATAGCACTCATTAATTTGTGGGAAGTTTGCTAAACTCAACCAAATTCATTATTCAAAACAGCAAAAAATTTTGCTAAATCAAAAGTTTTTGTCTGTTGAAAATGGGAAAGCAGATATTACTGCTGTTTCAAAAAAAAAAACATAGGGCTGCTGTATTGGCAAACATTTCGGTCAGCCAAATCTGGACACAAAATCTGCTGAAAAATTTGTATGCTATTGCTTATATACACATTTACATTTGTATTTTATTTTTATACCCACCACCATACGATGGGGGTATACTAGTCTACTCATTTAGATTGTTACACCTCGAAATATTCGTCTAGGACCCCATAATGTGTATATATTCTTAATCGTCTCGATAGTGGTCGAACGCGTAAAGCTAGCCGCCTGAAATTTTGCACAGATACTTAATATTGATGTGGGTCGTTAGGGATTGCAAATGGACCATATATGTTCAGATTTAGATATAGCTCATATATAAACCGATCTCCGCTAAAATTTTGCAAGTGGTGTTACATTATGATTTCTAACAACAGTGTCAACTACGGTCCAAATCAGTCTATAGCTTGATATAGCACCCACATAAAACGAAATCACGATTTGACTGCTTGAGCCCCTGGAAGCTGCATTTTCTTTCCGATTTGGCTGAAATTTTGCACTTGGCGTCCCTTAATGACTTCCAATAACTGTGCTAAGTACGGTCCGAATCGGTCTATAACCTGGTATAGTTCCTATGTTAACCGGTCTCTCAATCATCCTTGTGGCTTCTATTACCCCTTTCATAATTAATTAGCAGGCTTTTTCAGCAAACAACAGACTTAAGTTCTGAAATTGTATAACTACCGTTATCATAGCAGAACTACTGCTATAATAGCGGCAAAATTAACTACTACTATTCAGCAGACAGTGTTTGCTATTTTCCGCCAATTTTTTTTTGTGAGTGTACCTCAGGCATTTCGCTTTCGCGCACTGCTGCTAAATATCTTTCATTTAAGCCCAAAATTGCCATGGTCGACAATATGTACGGTTGGGCCATATTCGTAATCTACTCCCGAATACCTTTCATTGGAGTCCCAAATTAATATGAATGTCTAATATGTCTGTTTGGGGAAGTTTTGGGGTTGGGCCGCCCAGTGGGTAGTTAGACTCAAATTTTAAGTCCATATTCGTATTTTACTCTCCAGTACCTATCATTTGATACCCATATTGTTCCGGTCGGTCCACTTTTGATTTTGGGCGGTGTCCCCCTTCCGATATTGAACAATTATATAGCCTATGTTTTCATACAGACCAACCTACACAATATGTGAAAATGTCGAGAAAATCGGTTCTGCCAGTTTTGAGTCTATACGGAACAAACAAACCGAGTCCCATATAGTCGTGATTGGCAAATATGCCCATTTGGGGGGTGAGATGGCCTAGCTATACTTCGCCTTTTTTGTATGCCAGATTCGTAATCTACTCCCGAATAAATTTCATTTGAGTCGCATATTGATATGGACGTCAATTTTCCTGCTTTTAGAAATTTAGGGGTTAACCCGACTACGTGGGTTTTTATACCCAATTTTTAATACCATTTTCATATTCTACTCTTCAATACCTTTCATTTGATATCCATATTGTCCTTATCGATTCACTTTTGATTTTGGGTGGTGCTTTGGGGGTAACGGTGGATGGTCCGTCCGCCCCATTTCGAAATCAACAAATCATAAAGCCTATTCCTTCTTCCTGACCATATTCGTTATCTACTCCCGCATACCTATCATTTGGGTCCCATATTGTCATGATCGTCCAATAAACCTATTTTAGGGGGTTTTGGGAATGAGGCGGCCCCCCAGTTACTTGTGCCCAATTTTTTATATGAAACTCGTACTCTACTCTGAATAAATTTCGATTGAGCCTCATATTGTCCTGATAGGTACACTTTTATTTTTGGGTAATACTTTTGGGGAAAGGGGGAGGGTCCGCCCCCCTTCCGATATCGAAAAATTATATAGCCTAAGTACCATAGAAAACAGAGGCTGCATATTTTTATAGAAAATTTTATCAAAATTTTATTTCTATAGAAAATTTTGTCAAAATTTTATTTCTATAGAAAATTTTTTCAAAATTTTATTTCTATAGAAATTTTTTTCAAAATTTTACTTCTATAGAAAATTTTGTTAAAATTTTATTTCTGTAGAAAATTTTGTAAAAATTTTATTTCTGTAGAAAATTTTGTAAAAATTTTATTTCTATAGAAAATTTTGTGAAAATTTTCTTATTGTCCCTGGAAGAAAAAGGTGTAAAAGTGGTCGCGTTTGCTGATGACGTGACAGTTGCCTTTAAGGGAAAATTTCCCAGCAGTCTAAGAGATATACTTCAGGCAGCTATACGTGCAACAGCGAAGTGGGCTACCGAAAGTGGTCTAGGTATAAATCCGTGCAAGACAGAAGTAGTCCTCTTCAGCAAGAAATACAAGTTGCCTACAGTGGCACCTGTCTTCTTGGAAGGATAGAATATTCCATTTACAGAAAGCGTAAAATACCTGGGTGTCTTGCTGGACTGGGAATTGAACTTCAAATTCAACAAGAAAGGCAACTCTTGCCCTATACACCTGCAAGAGAGCCATTGGCAAAAGTTGGGGATTTAGACTGCGTGTCATGCATTGGGTAGATACTGCAATTGTCAGACCTGTAATGCTATATGGTGTTGTGGTCTGGTGGACGGCGCTTCAAAAGTCCTACTGTTCAATACTCAACCGGATCCAAAGGATGGCTTGATTGTGCATCACAACCACACTGGGGACGACACCATCTGATGCACTGAATTTATTGCTACATCTGTGGCCTCTGGACATTGTGTCTAGAAAAATTGTTTTGGCCACTGCAGTGAGGCTAAGGGAGCTTCCTCATTGATCATGTGGCGGCTACGGACCTTTTGTTATCTTTGAAACAATATTCGATGTTGGATTTCACCTTACCTGAGCCACTTTTTGATTAAAAGTACTGTATCTCTATTCCTGATAGAACCGATTGGAACTATGATACCCTGGTAATAGAAGTTACATAAACTTCTATACGGATGAATCCAATCTAGAAGACCAGGTGGGCTTTGGGGTGTACTCTAAAGATCTTGAACTGGTCATTTCGAAAAGGTTGCCCGACCACTGCGGTGTGTATCAAGCGGAGATCCTTGCAATTAAGGAAGTGGTGGAATGGCTAATATATAATGTCATAACGACCATTGGCATAAATATCTTCTCAGACATCCAGACAGCCAATAAATCCCTGGAGAGCGTATTTCTAAACACAAAAACCTCCCTCGACTGTCGCAGAACTTTCAACGAGATGGATGAACAGTTCGAAATTCACCTGTTTTGGGTGCCGGGCCACACAAATATCCCAAGTAATTCTAAAGCAGACGAGCTTGCGAGACTAGGAACTACTTTACACATTCCAGGGAAACTGGAATCTGTGGGTATGCCTCTAGCGACATGTAAGCTTAGTTTTAAGGACCAGGCCCGAAGAACAGCGAATGATAGATGGTCACAAAGAGGGGGCTGTGAGCATTCCAAAACTATGTGGCCTAATCTAGACTTGAAGAGGTCTACCTCTTTGCTGTCATTGGCTAGAACAGACATCCTAGTCATTGTGTCCGTCATGACAGGTGTCCGTTTAATCGGAAAACATGCTGACAAACTGAAGATTGCCAGGAGCGACTTTTACTTTCTGTGTATGTGTCCCGCACTAGCAGTCAGAAGGAGTTCCACTTTGGGTTCTCGTTTTTTGGAGAACCTGTCTGATTTAGCGGATGTGAACATTCGCAAGTGGAGGCCACCGTAGCGCAGAGGTTAGCATATCCCCCTATGATGCTGAACGCCTGGGTTCGAATCCTGGCGAGACCATCAGAAAAAAAATTTCAGCGGTAGTTTTCCCCTCCTAATGCTGGCAATATTTGTGAGGTACTAAGCCATGTAAAACTTCTCTCCAAATAGGTGGCGCACTGCGGCACTCCGTTCGGACTTGGCTATAAAAAGGAGGCCCCTTATCATTGAGCTTAAACTTGAATCGGACTGCACTCATTGATGTGTGAGAAGTTTGCCTCTGTTCCTTAGTGGAATGTTCATGGGCAAAATTTGCAATTTTTTCAACATTCGCAATTTGTTGTGCTTTTTAAAGCTATCTTCCTTCTTCTGTTCCTGTGGTATCACAATGGACGAAAACGTCTAAGTGAGTCTGATGGCAAATTGCAACTTAAACTTAACTTAACCCTATTTCTACAGAAAATTTTGTCAACGTTTTATTTCTATAGAAGTTATGTCAAAATTTTGTATCAATGAAAATTTTTATTTTTATAGATTTCTTTGTTTAATCTTCTTTCACTCTCGCCCTAATGTTCCATCAATTGTTATATTTTTCCATTTCATTTAATGGGAAAAATCAAAACGCTTATCACCCTTCGAAAATAAAAGTTTTGTCTACACCGTAATGATGAATATCGTATAAAACTTAATTTACTTTCACACCCACCATCGAAGCCAAAGTGTTCGAGGGGGGAAGGGCCACCAAAACGAAGTGACAAAATCCTCCCACATACATTTAAACCAGCTGCTGCTATAAACATCCCCAACAGAAGGGAACTTGTGCGAATAAATGAATAAATGGCTGCATGTGATTTATTCCCACATTCCTGTGGTTGCAGGCGAAAACACAATAAAAGTTTATCACTCAACACCAGCAATAGCAACAAAACAAACAACGCTCGTCATCTCATCTTTATAATGTGCAACTTTTTGCACATTGTGATAAATGATTTACAGCAAATTGCGGCAATAGAAAAAGAGTGCTTTAAAACACACACACACACTCACACTCACACACAAATAGATATGTGAACAACTTTCAGCAAAACAATGGGGGGAGTCCTCCCACACACACACACACGCACACATACGCCACTTGTATGCAGCAACGTCAACCACAAGATATACAGTCCATCCCATGGACACGAACAATACTCAACAGCAATAACTAAATTGTGATGAAAACAATGAGCAATTGCACAAAAGTGTTATAAAAGTGCTTTAGTCACAGCGCGCTCTCTTCACTGACACACGTACCATGGCAGAGCACAGCACTTGATGGTTAACTAAGTTAAATAACCAACCACCCACTCACCCTGCTCATTACCCATATGGCGTAATGCAATGGCGCTCATTGTGTGATATTTGTTAGAGTAGCAGCTTAGCTCAGCAGGCGTTGAATATACGCATATATGTACAACTAGAGGTGCCATCCCTGCCGAGAGCACACAATTAGGGAGAACACAATTATATTGGGGAGGGGGGAGGTGCAGTAACAATTGATCATTCAAAAATACAATGCACGACATATGCAATGAAGATGAACTATGAGATAAACAAATCAAGCAAATTTGATATGAAAAGAAACCGGCGACCAGATTGAGAAATTTTGTGTGGCTCAGGTTAAAGTGGAACTTTTAAGTTGTTATAAAAAAAAGAAAAATATTAAAATAGCCTATTACGTAGAGCCAGTGGATACAAACGAAAATTGTAAGTAGAGTACAAATATAAAAAGTGAATTTTGTGCGTTTAAAGCGTGGCAAGGGCCAGAAGGGGAGTCATGGAATAGGGACTTAGGATCTTGTCTCACTCCGAAACGACTACCTTAGCAATTTGAGGACGTTCAAGCAATTGTTGATTAGGTGTAAGCAAGATCGCTTTAGGAGATTTGTACAGCACAGCATAGATGATCCATGGGGCAAGGTATATCGCGGCTGCAGGCGCGGTGGGCAACAGGGTTCTAGTCAGGGTGACCTGCTGGGTGGTTTTAGAGTGGGGAACAATGTGTTGACTTCTTGGAACCAGTGTGCTGTGGTGTTAATGGGAACATTTTCTCCCGATGCTCATGAGCACGAACAGGCTCCCAGTGTGGAGATGATCGTGCCTCCTCCAAGCCTGGAAATGGTCGATATAGTGGACAATGTCTGCCGGCTAAGGAGCGAGAGTTAACCTGGCATGGGCGGTATGACTGGACAGATGGGTAACAGCATCTGGAAGGCCGTACCTGACCATGTCGAGTTGATCCTCACACGATGTGTCCCTCGTACGTGGAAATGTGCTCGAGTTGTAGACCTTCTGAAATCGCCCGAACGATTGAGGAGCAATCCAAGGAGCGAGAGTTAACCTGGCATGGGCGGTATGACTGGACAGATGTGTAACAGCATCTGGAAGGCCGTTCCTGACCATGTCGAGTTGATCCTCACACGATGTGTCGAAGTTGGCTATTTCCATCGTACGTGGAAATGTGCTCGAGTTGTAGTCCTTCTGAAATCGCCCGATCGATTGAGGAGCAATCCAAGATTGTAACGGGGCATCAGTCTCCTACCCGTGTTTGCAAAAGTATTGGAGAGGATATTGGTAACAAAATTTAGGAAGGGCTAGGAGGAGGGTAATTTTTCGTACCAGTTCGGCTTTTAGGAGGAAAAGAACACTGTGGATGCCTGGATCCTTGTGCAGAACTGTGTGAGAATCGAGCGCCACACATGTCCTTGGCATATTTGTCGATTTCAAAGGCGCGTTTGATTACCTTTAATGGTGTCGGGAACATTCCCTCAGGCGTAATTACTTCAATGATAGAGGAGCTTGCGTGGTTGATGCTAGCAACACGGTTTGGAAGGATATTCAGCGTGGCTGCCCTCAGAATTCCATCTGTGCTCCATATATATGGAACCTTATGATGGATCCCCTGCTGGGACGTCTAACTGAGTCCTTCAAAATTAGTGCATATGCGGATGACCTGCCCATTCTAGTTGAAGGAGATTCCAGACTTGTTCTGGAAACTCGCGGTGAGCTTGCCATGGGCATTTTGCGCGAATGAAGCGATCGTGTTAAGTGTTAAAGTCGCGGAGGACAAAACCATGACAATGTTACTCAAGGGTATCTTTTCTCGGAATCGTCCACCCACGATTTAATCTGGTGGACCTAGCATCAGGAACGTAGCGCTCGTAAAATAGCTGGGAGTGACTGTTTCAGAGAGAATGGGTTTCCTGATCCATTTGGACCAGGTGAAGGAAAAGGTGACTGGAGTAGCCGGAATGGTTAAGTGTATTCTGAGAAGTGATTGGGGTCTTAGTCGTCGCGCTGTTCGCTCCATATATGGTGGTCTATTTGTTGCTTGCGCAACTTATGGAGCACCTGGCACGGAACTGCTGCGACAGTCTAGGGACGAAAGAAGATCCTATTTTGTCAGAGGGTGGCAATGCTGCCTTGCTTGTCTGTGTGTAGAACTGTTTCGACGGATACCCTACAGGTATTGCTTGGAGCGCCCCCGCTTGATTTACTCGTGAGTTACATGGCTGTTCTGTATAGTGTGAAAAAGGGAATACCATTAGTGTGTGAGGATTGGCTCACTGCTTCTGAGCTTGCAGATGGGGATGTTAGGCAGCACAAGGCACTCCTTTTGGAGCGTCTTGATGATAGGTGGAAAACTAGATGGACAAACAGGGACAATGGTCGGGTGACTTACGAATTTATTCGTGACGCGACGTACGCACGAGGCCGCTCGGACTTTTTTTTCGGCCTAAGTATGGGCTTCATACTGACAGGACATGGTTCCTTTCATACATTTTTGCATCAGAAGAACTTGTCCGCGACTGTGGGAGACCTGAGGACTGGATGTATGCACTGACAGGATGCCCGTACTATGCGGATATAAGAGAATTAGGCGCGATGGGGATTAGCAAGGCGGTGTGGGATTTCAATAGGGCCCTTAAAGACGAGACGACTGTTGCAGGGCTGGCCACCTTTTCCCGGGAAGTATTTCTAAGCAGACGGACAAGACTTAGCGGAGGCATGAATACACGCTAGTTATCCATAACGAGGTGTTGTTGTTCTGGCGCGACCGAGTGATTTGGTGCTGCGCATGATATGGGCTGGCACCTGCCTTGCCCATGTTGATGCTGCGGCGTTTGCCCATCGTTGTTTCACGTAGCTTTTGTGTTTTTTTCGGTCATCCTTGCGGGTAGAGCATAAGCTCGGCTTGGAGTTGCGTTTTTATTTGCATCTCCGATCATTGAGCTCGTCTCGAAAGAGAAACAAACAAAAATTGTAAAATTTAATGATCTTCGCTCTAACAGGCAAAAAACTTGAATGAAAAATTCGGCAGAGCCCGGCCAGGATTCAAACCTGGGCACACGGATCAACAGTGAAAGCCATTGCCGTTGTCTTAGCGTTCGAAGCCATCAATACAACTTCCAACAGATGAACAAAATCATGTGTAGTACGGAAGAAGTGTAATTTGTCACAGAGAGAAGGTCTGTCATTACACAAAAATACATGCATTGGGAAAAGTACAGCTAATAGACAGGGTTGTCGAGCGTGGTTAATGTGGTAATTGTAACATAGATGCGTTTTCGCTATTAATACAATTCAAATACAATATAGCAACGCACGGCCCTTGAAGCCATCACACCTAATATGGTTGAAAAGTCTTCTAACCAAAGACGAAACGCGTCCCATAGTGGTTGGTGTGTGTGGCTATCTTTGGCTTTCCCTTTCCAAATGGATCTCCGATCGTTGAGCTCGTCTCGAAAGAGGAATAAACTGGAAATAAATTTTCTCCAAAATAATTTCATTTTTGGAAAATTTCTAAGAATATCTTATTTAGAGAAAATTTCTTGGAATTCTATATTTGGCAAAAATTTTTTGCATTTGGTTCTTGGAAAAAATCTTACAAATTTTGGCACAGTATTAGAAAATGTGACTATACAGAAACAAGTAAAAGCGTGTTAAGTTCGGCCGGGCCGAATTTTGGGAACCCATTACCATGGATTCTGCTAAAATATGGGAGCTATATCTAGTTTTAGACCGAATCGGACCGTACTTGGCGCAGATATTAAGAGTCATAACAGAACACTATATGCAAAATTTCAGACAAATCGGATAAACATTGCGGCTTGTAAGGGCTCAAGAAGTCAAATCGGGAGATTGGTTTATATGGGAGTTATATCATGTTCTTGACCGATTTGAACCGTACTTGGCACAATTGTTGACAGTCATAACAGAACATCGTGCACAAAATTTCACCCAAATCGGATGAAAATTGCGGCTTGTAAGGGCTCAAGAAGTCAAATCGGGTGATCGGTTTATACGGGATTTATACCAGGTTATACACAGATTTAAACCGTATTTGGCACAGTTGTTTGAAGTCCAAATAGAACAGTATGTGTAAAAATTAGCCAAATCGGAACAGAATACTACGTGCAAAATGTTAGCCAAATCGGACAAAAATTGTGGCTTCCATGGGCTCAAGAAGTCAAATTGGAAGATCGGCTTATATGGGAGCTATATCAGGTTATTCACAGATTTTAACCGTACTTGGCACAGATGTTGGAAGTCAAAATAGAAGACCGTGTTCAAAATTTCAGCCAAATCGGACAAAAATTGCGGCTTCCAGGGGCTCAGGAAGTCAAATCGGGAGATCGGTTTATAAGGGAGCTAAATCAAGTTCTTGACGGATTTGAACCGTACTTGGCACAGTTGTTGGAAGTTACAACAGAACACTATTGTGCAAAATTTCAGCAAAATCGGACAAAAATTTTAGCTTCCATGGGCTCCACAAATCAAATTAAGAGATCGGTTAATATGGGAGCTATATCCAAATCTGAACCGATATGGCTCATTTGCAATCCCCAACGACCTACATCAATATAAAATATCTGTGCAATATTTCAAGAAGCTAGCTCTTCGACCGCTATAGTAATTTTGACAGACGGACGGACATAGGGATCTAGATCAATATTTCGAGGTGTTACAAACTGAAGGACCAGATTAGTATGCCCCCATCTTATGGTGGTAAAAACTAAATTTTTTTACCCAATTTAGTTTTTACCAAAAATTTAATTTAGTCCTTTCTGATTATATTTCCTAAGTTTCATAAAAATGTTGTGTTTGCGAATATTTCAGTTTGTCCCTACACCCTTAGTTAATTTTTTCCTAAATTTCCTTTTCATACTAAAATGTTCATGACTTTGTCCTTTCTTTAAAGTCCTATGCGATAATGGCAGGTAGAGTGCTTTAAATAAAATAACCTTTAAGCCCTCCCAAATGCCACTTGTCTTTATATCGCAAGCAGGCCATTTAATTCTAATGACATTCGAGTTCTTCGCCTTCTCAAAATTTTAAGCATTCCACATTTTCTAACTTCCTTTTCCCTTTTGAGGGTCATACACTACAGCACAAAGTGGGGAGAGAGGGAAGGTGTTATTTACAATTACAAACCGTCGAGTTATTCGCATGCAAGCAGACGACTGGCCATGACAGACCTATGACCAAGGGTTTCCTTTCGTGTGGTAACTGCTGCCCCCTTCTACGAGTATCATTGACTCGTGGTTTGCATTGTTGTTGTGTGGCAGCACAGCGCCATCTTCAAGTATCATTGCCCAGTGGCTTGCATTGTTGCTTAGCCGCCGAAGGCCAAGTGGCCTTTAACTGTAATCACAATTTCGTGATGGTGGGGGCGTTCGTGTATATTCCAGAGAGCAGAGTTTACAGCATTTTTGTGCTCTAACAACAAAATACTGAACAGGGTATTATGACAAATGTTGTTAGAGAGAGAGAGAGAGAGAGAGAGAGAGAGAGAGAGAGGCCCCTAGGTGGTTAGTGGTGACGTTTCGATTTGGAGTAGACAATGAGAATTCCCTTGCTTTGTGACACACATAAATTAGTTCAACAACAACAACAACAAAAGTTTAAACAAAAAATAAATGGCACTTAACTTTCATTATTTAAAATAAAAGTAACAACAACAAAAATTAGAAATGAAAAACCGGGGGAGGTTTAACGTCAAATCGCATATTGTTGCGGGTGCTGTTGAATGGGGTGTTGCTTTAGTCAGACAGACAGTCAAGTCAGTCAGCCCGTCGGCAGTTAAGTGGGTTGGCCCAGGGGGTTTCTCGTATTGTATTTAGTTTTTTGTTGTTATTGTTGCTATTGCCCTTACTCAAGCTATAACGTATTGGAGTGTCATAGCCAAGTTTCAAGTTGCATTAATAAGTTAATTGCTATGTTTAATTTATTTCATTACATTTTAGCCTTTGGTAGTTTTTTTTTTTTGCATTTGTGTTTTTCTCGTTTTTGTGAATTCACACAAACACACACACACACACACTTGCACTTTCGCTTCTATAGTTGAGGTTTACTTTAAATGGGAACACTGCCAATTTGTTGACGGAAGCTAGAAAATGACACAATGACGTCGTAAAGATCAAGACCAAATGCCTTGCTAAGCTATTTATAAACAATTGGAATTAGGTGTTTGACGTAGTATCATCACCATCAACATTTAGCTGCTATTTTTAACAAAACAGGCGTTTTATGTTTTATTTTAAGCTTCAAAAAATTTGTCAACGTGTGGCAAATTAAGTACAACATAAAATTAAAGGGCAGTAACAATATGAAGGTATTTTTAAAACCATGTGAGAAGTAAAGGAAGACAAAATTCAAGAATATTTTAGTACTGAATTTAATACTCTGTGAGTTAAGGCCTGTGACTCTGCATTTCAAATAACCAAAGGGTGACAAAAAACCAAACAATTTTACAGGACCAAATTTTTTACATCCCAAATCGTGGAACCTTTTGCAATTTAAATTCCCGTTTCATGGCGGTGGGTTTAAAATTTCTATAAATAGCTGTCAATTTACCCTACCTTAAGTGTGTTAGATGAAATTATCTGTGTAGCAGCTTAAACACCAACCTGAAAAGAAAATAAAAATTAAAATATTTTTTTTTCAAAATTTTTAAACTTAAATTTAAAACGAGATAATCTTTAAAGAGATTTTATATACATTTTGTTTTTAACGGAAATTTCACAAAAATGTTGCCTTAAGAGAAAATTTCATTAAAAACAAGGCATGGAAATTTTGTCTTTAGAGAAAATTTCATCAAAATTTTGTCTTTAGAGAAAATTTCATCAAAATTTTGTCTTTAAAGAAAATTTCATCAAAATTTTGTCTTTAGAGAAAATTTCTTCGAAATTTTGTCTTTAGAGAAAATTTCATAGAAATTTTGTCTTTAGAGAAAATTTCATAGAAATTTTGTCTTTAGAGAAAATTGCATAGAAATGTTGTCTTTAGAGAAAATTTCATGAAAATTTTGACTTTAGAGAAAATTTTATGGAAATTTTGTCTTTAGAGAAAATTTTGTAGAAATTTTGTCTTTAGAGAAAATTTCATTGAAATTTTGTCTATAGAGAAAATTTCATTGAAATTTTGTCTTTAGAGAAAATTTCATTGAAATTTTGTCTTTAGAGAAAATTTCATTGAAATTTTGTCTTTAGAGAAAATTTCATCGAAAAATTTTGTCTTTAGGGAAAATTTCATGGAAATTTTATCTTTAGAGAAATGTCATGGAAATTTTATATTTAGTTCACTTAAATTCTATTGAGAAAACATCATTTTAATGAAGAAGAAAATTTTATATATTTTTTTTTTGAGAAGTTTTTTTTTTAATTTTATCTTAAGAGAGAACAAATTTGCTAATACAGCAGCCCTGTAGTTGCTGAAACAGCAGTAGTGTCTGCTTTCCCATTTTCAGCAAACAAAAACTGCTGTTTTAGCAAACATTTTTCCTATTTTGAATATTTTTTTTAAAATTTTTTCAAAAATATAAAAAAATACTACGTCAAAATAGATTTTCCAAATAATGAAATTTCATTTCGAGTAGAGACGGACCCTCTTTTTACCCCAAAAACGCCAGCCATATCCGAAAGTGGTCCGATGGGCACAATATGAGTAGCAACTGAAAGGTATTGGAGACCAGAAAACGAATATGGTATTTAAATTTGGGTCCAAGTGCCAATTTCATTTCCGTTGGGAATAAAAAAATAATTTGATATCAAAAATTTCAGTGCAAAGTGCCGGTGGCCGCCCCAACCCCAAAACACCCTCCAAACGGCCTCGTTAAAATGTTTTCTACCTAAAAACTTTATGGAAAAATTAATAATAAATAATGTTCTCAGAAAGAATATCATGAAAAATTTTGTCGTGGAAAAAATTTTTATTAAAATGACGCTAACGAAAAATGCTTAGAAATTTGATGAACAGAGAATATTCCATGAATATTTGGTCTTTAAAGTGATCTTTTTGCAATCCATCTCTATCTACAATATATAGACATGGTAGCTCTCCCTTAGACGCTGTTATACTTTCTGTTAAACACTCAAATAAGCCATGCCAGTGATATGGATCTTCTCCACTAATTCTTACTTTATCAGAGTACTGAAACTGCTCTCCACATTATCCTCACTCTACATTTTGAGTTACACATGTAACCTAATGAGTGACTTATTAAGGCTTACTCTCTTACTTTAACCTCAGCTATACATAAGAGAGACATAACGGTACAGCATTGAAGACAATTAACTTCATAAAACAAGTAAGGCCAAGAAATTATAATTCAATAAATTATTTTATGTTTTTTTTATTTTTTAACAAAATAAAAACTAATTTTTTCATCTTCTATAAAAATAGAGTAAATTTTAAATGTACAACAACAAAAATCCATCAATTACAAAATTACTTTAAAATTGTAATGGATTCCTCTCTGCCCAAAAAGCTTAGCAGAACTCATTACATAAAAACAAAACAAAAAACGAAACGAAAATCTGTCACGGAACATTAACGTAGTTTTGTTTAACAAGCCAGCCAACGACAACAACAACAACAACAAAATAATTTTCAATAATTTGCATTAAAGCAGAAAATATATAAAAATGAGAACCCTCGTTGTGTCTGTCAGTCACGCATCGAACCATAGGAGGCATTTGATGTTAAGCAAAACAAAAACAACAACAACAGAAATAATATTCAGAACATGTTGACCGTTATCTCCCCGGTGAATTGATGGATGGACAGCAACAACAGCGCCACACATGTAATCACTCACACTCACGCATACATATAGAAAATTTAATTGCACTTCACAAAATATTGAATCGAAACAATAAAAGCAACAACAAAAGCAGAGCTATATATAAATAAAAAAAATCACCTACTAAATAAAAAAGGAAGCAGCCATCAATTACAAATTAATACGAAAGTGTATTCTTATATGGTCAGCCCCCTGTCAATGCAATTCTTCCAAATATGTCTTGAAATGTCACTATGAAGGCGAAACGGGTCTTTACTTCCTCTCCACCACCGAGACTACATAAAAGGCAAGTAAAGGGTGATTTTTTTGAGGTTAGGATTTTCATGCATTAGTATTTGACAGATCACGTGGGATTTCAGACATGGTGTCAAAGAGAAAGATGCTCAGTATGCTTTGACATTTCATCATGAATAGACTTACTAACGAGCAACGCTTGCAAATCATTGAATTTTATTACCAAAATCAGTGTTCGGTTCGAAATGTGTTCATTCACCGTAACGTTGCGTCCAACAGCATCTTTGAAAAAATACGGTCCAATGATTCCACCAGCGTACAAACCACACCAAACAGTGCATTTTTCGGGATGCATGGGCAGTTCTTGAACGGCTTCTGGTTGCTCTTCACTCCAAATGCGGCAATTTTGCTTATTTACGTAGCCATTCAACCAGAAATGAGCCTCATCGCTGAACGGTGAATGAACACATTTCGAACCGAACACTGATTTTGGTAATAAAATTCAATGATTTGCAAGCGTTGCTCGTTAGTAAGTCTATTCATGATGAAATGTCAAAGCATACTGAGCATCTTTCTCTTTGACACCATGTCTGAAATCCCACGTGATCTGTCAAATACTAATGCATGAAAATCCTAACCTCAAAAAAATCACCCTTTACAATGATGAGTGTTGGGAAAAACGTATTTTACACAAATTAATTATTGTTTCAAAAAATACTAAATTTATATAAAATTATTGAAAATTTTAAATTTCAGTAATATTCGATAACAAAAATTTAATTAAATTTAATAAAAATCTGTGTGAAAAATACAGGGGGCCCTTGCCAAAAAACCCCCCAAACGGACATTGAGATCGATCGAAACAATAGGGGACTTAACAGAAAGCCATTTGGGAGCACAAGTAAAACAAGTATTGGGAACACACCACCATGGATTCTGCTAAAATTGTATTCAAAATAATTTTAGTTGAAGGGCATAATTTTGTTCTACAGACCAAACTTCTGTCAAACCAGCAAAAATTAAAGCTTCTAGGAATCGAGAGACCAGTTAACGTGGAAGCTATATGAGGTTATAGACTGATTTGGACCGTACTCGGCACAGCTATTGGAAGTCGTAACAGCACACGGCATGCAAAATTTCAGCCAAATCGAAAAAAAATTGCGGATTGTAAGGGCTGAATAAGTCAAATCAGCAGAACGATTTATATGGGAGCTATATCAGGTTATAGACCGATTCGGATCGTACTTGGCACAGACGTTGCAAGCCATAACGGAACATCACACGCAAAATTTCAAACAAATCGGAAAAAAATAGCGACTTGTAAGGGCTCAAGAAGTCAAATTGGGAGATCGGTTTATATGGAAGCTATATCAGGTTTTAGACCGATTTGGACCGTATTAGGCACAGATGTTGGAAACCATAACGGAACTTCACATGCAAAATTTCAGACAAATCGGACAAAAATAGCGGCTTGTAAGGGCTCAAGAAGTCAAATTGGGAGATCGGTTTATATGGGAGCTATATCAGGTTATAGACCGATTTGGACCGTATTAGGCACAGTAGTTGGAACTCATTACAGAATACTACATGTAAAATTTCAGCCGAATCGGACAAAAATTGCGGCTTATAAGGGCTCAAGATGTCAAATCGGTAGATCGGTTTATATGGGAGCTATATCTAAATCTGAAGCGATATGGTCGATTTGCTATTCCGAAAGACCTAAATCGAAATTAAGAATCTGTGCAAAATTTCAAGCGACTAGCTTGACGCGTTCGACCGTTATCGTGATTTCGGCAGACGAACGGACGGACATGACTAGATCGACTCAGAACGTCGAGCCGATCAAGAATAGTCATACTTTATGGAGCCTTAGACGAATATTCCGAGGTGTTGCAAAACCACCCCATTCTATGGTGGTGGGTATACAAATTTAGCTTTAAAATTCCAAGGGCCCAAGTTTTCGAGGCAACCCCACCATAAAATAACCTTCAATTGACATTTAGAATGATCGAGGCAATAAAGGAAACAAATAAATGGTCATTGTTAGTAGAGTACAATTCTGATAGAAGGATTAGACGCCAAGGGTCTCAGGAGCCGCTCGACTCCGAATCAAATCCCAAAACACAGATGAAAGGTCTTTGGAGGAAGAGTACAAGTTTGAGCTAAAACTTCCCTACACGGACATGCAGAATAACTGGGACAATATGGGATTCAAATGAAGGGACAAAGTGTTAGATGTCCTATAGAGCCGAGAGGGGAACATCGATTCGAATCATTACCTTCTGGCAAAAATGGTTCTCACTCGTCTTAGTGAGGCGGGTAACGGACGATCTGATAGTGCACGGAAGCTGGACATTGGACTGCTGCAAACACATCAGGTGGCAATATTCTACTCAGCTGACCCACTTGCTAGTCCAAATAGTACTACAGTCATTTTCCACTCCATGGATAGAGCTGCAATATCCGAACTGGTTACCAAAGTCATCCCCCAAGGAAACCATGCTACGACCAGGAGTGCCAAAAAGTTACTGAAGCCAAGAATGCGGCCTACAGGGCAACATTACAATAAGTAGCAATGCGCCAGACGAAAGATAGGTATCGGGAGAAAAGGGGAAAGGTAACGTTTGTTCCACAGAAAGAATAATGAAATGAAAAGACGTGAGTTTGGCCGAATCAGGAGTCAGAATGAAGTTCGAAAATTCTACCAAAGGCGGCTTTAGTACAGGCACATCCTCCTGCAGAGACAAAGAAGGAAAGCAGGTCACTAATACAGATAGTTTGCTGAGGATATGAAAAGAACACTTTTCCCAATAATGGTGGCCACCAGTATACCGCAGAACCAATCCCTGATGATGGCAAGTCAAAACGAGGACCACGTAGCAGTAACCCGGCTCAAAAACAATAAGGCAGCAGGAGTCGATGGATTGCCGGCTGATCTGTTTAAGAACAAAGGCGACTCGCTGACAAGGCGTATGCATCAGCTCGTATGCGCAATCCTGGCTAGAAGAATGCATTCACGATGATTGGAACCAGCATACTTGGTGCCGTGCACAAAAAAGGGGATAGGACGGTATGTGCCAACTACAGAGGTATGTGCCATCGTTTACAAGATACTATAGAGGGTATTGTGTGAAAGATTCAAGTCAAAAGTCAACGAAATAATTGGGCTTTATCAGTGTGGCTTTAGATCTGGCAAATCCACCATAGACCAGATATTTACACTGCGCCAAATCCTGGAAAAGACCCGGGAAGGACAAATCAACCCCTACCATAGGCGAAGGCGGCTTTGTAGTCAACGAAATTTTCTGTTTCTGGACACATTGAGATTTCTAAAAAGCGGTTCGACTCTTGTAAAATTCCCTAATAATATTGGGTTATGACCCCAATTGAAACCACAGATACTTTTGCATTCATTTTTTCATATATAGTAACAATTGGCATTAAATCAATTGCGTTGTGTCTTTTTATCATATATGATTTTTTTTTTATTTTATTTAAATTTTTTTTTAAATTTTTAGCCAAAAAAACATTTTGCTTTACTGCTGTATAACAGTATTACACTTTGCAAACTTAGATTAACCGTACTAAACGACTATAGCTAAGTGACTCTATCTTCACTCCCTTATAAAATACAATAGTTTTCTTATCAAATTTTGTTAAAAAAAATATTCTATTGGCAACTCTACGCGCTATCCCCATAAGTGTCAATTCATTTGTAGTATGGTTAAGTGAAAATGTCTTAACAATTTCACTTATACACCTATAGTAAAAGTCGCCCTCTATGGTGCCTGCATCACTCATTTATTCAAAAAATCTCACACTTGCCTACTTGACCCCCCTTCTATCTCCCACAAGACACACACCCACACAATCACATATGAGTCGCGAAAAAATGAGCTGTGAAATCATGTGTTTTTGCATAGACTTTGTTTTCCCTTTATGTGCAGTAATCAGCAGATAGACATCCAGTCAGCATTGTTGTTGCTTTTTTACGACTCTAACCGGGCAAACTTAGATTAACGCCTAACGACTTGCTGCAAATTCTCAGAGTACTGTGGCAAACAATGCAAAAAACAAAAAAACTCCCCAGAGTCCCATTATTGAAATGATCATGAAAGACAACAGAAGTGGCGGCAGCAACATCATCATTGTCGGAATTATCTCGTAACGTTAAATTTAATTTACTCGAATAAAATTTAATTTCATAATGTGTGCGAAAGTGGGGGAGTACCAACAACTAAACCACCCATTAGGAAAAAAAAAGAGTGGTCTACAAGAGGAAGTTATTTAATCAACCGTTATGAAAATGCGACGCAATGAAATGGGGTGTGGAAATACCACTTAAACGGAATGGATGATTTCTATAGTGAAGTTGAAATAGAAATAGCAACCCTCGTACTTTTAATAATTTAAAAGGTAAGTTGACTAAATAATTCAAGAGATTTCTCTTAGACAACTAGTAAGTAAGTGGGAGTAATTTCTCTAAATAGTATTATATTGGGTTGCCCAAAAAGTAGTTGCGGACTTTTTAAAAGAAAGTAAATGCATTTTTAGTATAACTTAGAATGAACTTTAATCAAATATCCTTTTTTTACACTTTTTTTCTAAAGCAAGCTAAAAGTAACAGCTGATAACTGACAGAAGAAAGAATGCAATTACAGAGTCACAAGCTGTGAAAAAATTTGTCAATTTGTCAATAGTAGAAAAAACATTTTAAAAAAAATTTTTTATGAAATAAAGTTTGGCAATATTTTCCGAAGAAACTCATTTTTACAAAATTTTCTATAGAAAAATTTTTACAAAAACTTTCTATAGAGAAATTTTTACAAAATTTCCTATAGAAAATTTTTCTACAAAGTCAGTAATTTGTTGATATCGGAAGGGGGGCGGACCCTCCCCTTTACCCCAAAGTACCACCCAAAAATTTTTTTCTACAAAGTCAGTAATTTGTTGATATCGTTGAAGGGGGGCGGACCCTCCCCTTTACCCCAAAGTACCATCCAAAAAAAAAGTGAATCGATCGGAACAGTATGGGACTCAAATGAAAGATATTCGGAAGTAGAATACAAATTTGATATCAAAAGTTGGATCCAAGTAGCTAGCAGGCTGCCCCGACCCCAAACCCCCTCAAAAAGGCATATTGGACAATAATGACAATATGGGGCTCAAATGAAAGGTATTCGGGAGTAGATTACGAATATGGTCTGGAAGGAGCAATAGACGAAAGGGCGCGGACCCTCGTCACGCCAAAAACTCCACCCAAAACCCAAAAGTTGACCGATCGGAACAATATGCGTATCAAATGAAAGTTATTGGAGAGCAGGATACGAATATAGGATGTTCCCTGGGTCCTAATAACCAGGGGACCACCCTATCCCCAAAACTGAACCAAACATACACATTACACGGACATAACAATATGGGACTTAAATGAAAGGTATTCGGGAGTAGATTACGAATATGACATAAAAAACGAGGTCCAAGTAATTCGGGTCGCCCACCCTCAAAAAGCCGGCCAAATGGGTATATTCCTCGATCATAGCTATATAATAATCAAATGAATTGCATTTGGGAGCCGATTACTAATATGACATTAAATGGCATATGGCATTAAATCGCCTCCAATAGGTTATTTGACCCATCTAAAGAATGGGGGGATCAAGTGATAGGTACCTTTGAGTGGAGTGCGTCATTCAAATTTGTGCTCAAGTGGCAGATGGGGTGTGGCGCATAACCCTCCTATGGACGCGCTCCACCAAGCGGCTTTATATACCAATCATGACAATATGAGGTTCAAATGAAAGGTATAAGGTTGTGGACTGCGAATCTGATATCTTTATTATGCTCATATAACCAGCGAATCACCTCACCACAAAACAGTCGATCAATCATAATTACCTTATCGGTCACTGTGTGATTTAATGTAGGCCGCCATACCCCCAAAATTATGACGTTCAGCGTGATAGGATAATGGGGCTCATCGATAAGGGGCCTTCTTTTCCTAGACAAGTCCAAACGACGTGCTGCTGGGCAACACTTTTTGGTTTAAAAGTTTTACATGGGTTAAAGCGTTACTACTAAGAACTAACGACACCGCACATAATATGTAGACCGGAAAATTTGTTGTTTAGCACAGAAAATCGTGTTAGATGGCAATTTGATTTAAAAAAAAAAACTAAATGATGACTAGTTTATAGTCAAATAGCCTTTTATAGACAACTACAACTCCAAGCCAGCATTTAAATTAGCGCCATCTACTGGCTTTTTTCACTTGGATTCAGAAAACAGCCAGTAGATGGCGCTAATTTGGAAAAGCTAACATGTACAGAGAGGGCAGAGTGGTTAACATTTATCATAAAACATTTATATTTTTTAAGCGGATCTATCGGTCCTTTGAATAAAGAAAAATAAAATAGGAATTTCGTTGCGTTTGTTTGTGGTAGTATTTGTCCCTCCCCCTTACCCTAATTTTCAAAAACCCCAGATCTCGGAGATGAGCAGGGCGATTCAAGCAAAGTTTTACTTGCACACTTACAGTAAACTAAAAACAAAAATTTGGAACCAAAATCTGGGGTGGGTGCCTAGGAGGGCCATTTCACCCCCAAAACTCGCCAAACAATATGGGTATCAAAATAAAGGTATTGGTAGAAAACGAATCTGATATCCAATTGTGGAACTTTGTGTTTCGTGAGTCACCCCACCTCCAAAAAAAAAAAACATCTCAAATTGGACATAATTACCGACAATGGCAATATGGATATTAAATGAAAGGTCTTTAAGAGCAGAGCATGCAATTGACTTTCATTTTTGGGACCAAGGCTCTGGGGATTCACCACACTTTCAAACAGGACTTTTACTTATTGGGGGCAGAACGTGCCGGGCTCAGCTAGTCTTATATAAAAAAATTAATTAGTGTTTGTTTTTCAGTCGGTTTGTTTGTGTGTTCCGTATAGACTCAAAAATGGCTGAACCGATTTCCTTGAAATTTTCACAGATGGTGGATAATAATCCCGTTGTAAAAATAAGATACAAAATTTTTTGATATCTGAAGGGGGGGCGGACCCTCCCCCTTAATCAAGTTTTTAGACCTCGGAGATGGATGCGGAGATGGATGGTGCAATTTAAGCGAAGTTTTGTGTGCTCTCTTATAGTAACCTAAAAACAAAAATTGTGTATCCAAATTTCGGATGGGGTACCTAGGGGGACCGCCCCACTCCCAAAACCTACCAAATATATATATATATATATATATATATATATATATATATATATATATATATATATATATATATATATATATATATATATATATATATATATATATAGAACAATCACGGGAATATGGAACTCAAAAGAAAGCTATTTAAGAGTAGAAAACGTATCTGATACCCAAATGTGGGACCAAGTTTCTGGAGGTCCATCCCTTCCCCAAAACATCCACAAACAGTACTTATTTACTGTGAATATGGGGCTCATATAAAAGGTATTTGAGTGAGGGATACGAATCTGATATCCAAATGTTTGAGGTCAATTCACTGAGTGGCCGTCCCATCCCCTAAAACACCCCCAAACAAGACTTATTTACTGACCATGGCAATATGGGGTTTAGAGTATGTTGAATACGAAACTGATATCCAAATGTGGGACCAAGTGTTTGGGGGCCGCCCCTCCCACAACACACCCCCAAAAGAGGACATATTTACGACAATAGCAATATGGAGCTTAAATGAAAGGTCTTTGCGAGTAAAGCAGGAATCTGATATCGATATTCGGGAAAGTGTCTATGGGGCCACCCCACCCCCTCATAATTTCCCCAAACCGGTCATGTTTGCGACTATGAAAATATGGGGCTCAAATGAAAGGTATTTGGGAATACACCACGAATCTGATATTAAAATTCGGGACCAATTGCCAAGGGGACGTCCCACCCCCATAACAACCCCCAAAATAGGACGTTTTTACTCACCATGACAATTTAGGTCTTAACGAGAGTGAAGCTCGATTTTGATAGTTTTTAGGACCCATGGCCCAAACCGGACATATTTGCTGACTTTTACAATAAGGGGTTTAAATGAAAGTATTACAGAGAAACGATTTTAGTTTTAAATTTTGAGGCCAATGGCAATATAAGGTATAAATAAATGATAGTTGGGAGTAAAGCACGATGCTGATATATTTTCAGGGCTCAGTGTTTGGGGGACCACCCCACTCCCTAAGCGACCCTTAAATCGGGCATATTTACTGACCATATCAATGTGGAACTCAAATGAAAGGTATTGGGGAGTAGGGCACGAATTTGATACCCACTTTCGGGACCAATTATCTGGGCTCTACCTCTTACCCAAAACACCCCACAAAACAGCAATTTTTTACTGACCATCGCAATATGCGGCCTAAATAAAGCTATTTGGGAGTAGAATACGAATCTGATATACAAATGTGGGACCATGAATTTGGAGCACCGCTTCTTTCACAAAACACCCCCCAAAGAGTACAAATTTAGCGACCATGCCAATATGTGGCTCATATGACAGGCAAATGAGATTAGAAAACGAATTTGATAGCCAATTTTGGGCCAAGTGTTTGGGGGACGACTTATCCCATAAACTCCCCTTGAACCAAAATGGCAATATGGGGTTTAAAGAAAATGGTTTTTGAGAGTAGAGCAGGATTCTTATATTTTTTTCGGGGCTAAGTGACTGGGGGACCACCTTACCCCCCAAATCAACCCCTCAATCATACATAGTTATCGATCATGGCAAAATGGGGCTTAAATGGAAGATATTTGGGAGTAGAGCACGAAATTGATACCAACTTTGGTATCGCCCCAGGGCGGTGGTTGGTGGGTTTCCCCACGAGAGAAATCGGGCTCCAATAAAAACTTTTAATAATGGAGTACATTTATAGAGGAATAAAGAAAAACTGCATGAAATATGCCATTGCTAACAAAAAAAATTCCGCTTTAATTTTTTAAATTGCGTTTTAACATGGCTCATGGTAACAATTTTCAATTATGCTTAATCAGCTTCACGTGTTGTCGTGTTCGTTTCTTTTTGATGCGTAGGGTGGCTTAGCATTTATCAGATCATTGACGCATTTCACAAAAGGTGTAGCCGCATGGTTGTTTTTCTTTTCAACAGACAACTGCAAACTCTTCAACTTGTTAATTATGTTTTTTTTTTTTGTTTGTGTTAATACATTGTCCCAGAGTGAAAACATGTAATGGCAACAGCAGAGCAACTGCTCCATATGCATTAATAAAACAACGTTTATTTTTCACTTATCTTGGCAAATTTTAAAAATAAATAACAACAAATTGCTATAAATTTTAAAATTTACAATCAAAAGGGTGGGCATATACGCTATGACATATTTACATGCTAAAATATATATTATATTGACTTTGATGAACTGTATTAAAAATTTGTGATAAGCACATAGCAAAAAGTATTTCAAGCGGAACACTAGGGCTCTAAAAATTGGCTTGAACTGCAATAAATGTTGAAGTGATGTCAGCCTTTATAATTAGCGGTTAGTTAAATATTTTTTTTTTTTACCATAGCACCCATAAAAAGTGGGAGTTATCATTGCCTTATCATCTTATAACAAAATTGCTATAACTTTATTGCTCTCAAGACAAAACTTTGATATGTACACAGAAAAAAATATTGCGAATTTTTTTTTTTTTCAATTAAATATTTAATTGAAAATAAAGTTGTTTTCAATAAAAAAAAATAATTGAATCAATCATCTATTTAATTAAATCTGACTTTTTTCATTATGAGTTATTAGAATAAGACAATTTCTTTATTAAAATTTTAATTGATTCAATCACTTTTTTAATTAAATCTGAATTTGATTTCAATTACCGTCGCATTTGAAATTTTTACCATTTTCAACTAAAAAATTAATTGATTCAATTATTTTTGAATTGAATCTAAAATTGTTTTCAATTACCATCGTTTTTAAAATTTTTACCATTTTCAACTAAACAATTAATTGATTCAATAATAGTTTTGATTGAATCCAAAAAATCTTTCTTATATATAACAAGTAAAAGCGTGCTAAGTTCGGCCGGGCCGAATCTTATATACCCTCCACCATCGATCGCATTTGTCGAGTTCTTTTCCCGGCATCTCTTCTTAGGCAAAAAAGGATATAGGAAAAGAGTTGCTCTGCTATTAAAACGATATCAAGATATGGTCCGGTTCGGACCACAATTAATCATATGTTGGAGACCTGTGTAAAATTTCAGCCAATTCGTATAAGAATTGCGCCCATTGGGGCTCACGAAGTAAAATAGAGAGAACGATTTATATGGGATCTGTATCGGGCTATAGACCGATTCAGACCATAATGAACACGTTTGTTGATGGTCATGAGAGGATCCATCGTACAAAATTTCAGGCATATCGGATAATAATTGCGACCTCTAGGGGTCAAGAAGTCAAGATCCCAGATCGGTTTATATGGCAGCTATATCAGGTTATGAACCGATTTGAACCTTATTTGACACAGTTGTTGAAAGTAAAAATAAAATACGTCATGCAAAATTTCAGCCAAATCGGATAGGAATTGCGCCCTCTAGAAGCTCAAGAAGTCAAATCTCCAGATCTGTTTATATGACAGCTATATCAGGTTATAGACCGATTTCAACCATACTTGGCACAGTTGTTGGATATCATAACGAAATACTTCGTGCAAAAATTCATTCTGATCGGATAAGAATTGTGCCCTCTAGAGGCTCAAGAAGTCAAATCTCCAGATCTGTTTATATGACAGCTATATCAGGTTATGGACCGATTTCAACCATACTTGGCACAGTTGTTGGATATCATAACGAAATACTTCGTGCAAAAATTCATTCAAATCGGATAAGAATTGTGCCCTCTAGAGGCTCAAGAAATCAAGACCCAAGATCGGTTTATATGGCAGCTATATCAGGTTATGAACCGATTTGAACCATACTTGGCACAGTTGTTGGATATCATAACAAAACACGTCGTGCAAAATTTCATTCTGATCGGATAAGAATTGCGCCCTATAGAGGCTCAAGAAGTCAAGACCCAAGATCGGTTTATATGGCAGCTATATCGGGTTATAAACCGATAAGAATTGCGCACTCTAGAGGCTCAAGAAGTCAAGACCCAAGATCGGTTTATATGGCAGCTATATCAAAACATGGACCGATATGGCCCATTTACAATACCAACCGACCTACACTAATAAGAAGTATTTGTGCAAAATTTCAAGCGGCTAGCTTTACTCCTTCGGAAGTTAGCGTGCTTTCGACAGACGGACGGACGGACGGACATGGCTAGATCGACATAAAATTTCACGACGATCAAGAATATATATAAATGGTGATTTTTTTGAGGTTAGGACGCAACGTAACGGTGAATGAACACATTTCGAACCGAACACTGATTTTGGTAATAAAATTCAATGATTTGCAAGCGTTGCTCGTTAGTAAGTCTATTCATGATGAAATGTCAAAGCATACTGAGCATCTTTCTCTTTGACACCATGTCTGAAATCCCACGTGATCTGTCAAATACTAATGCATGAAAATCCTAACCTCAAAAAAATCACCCTTTACTTTATGGGGTTTTAGACGAATATTTCGAGTAGTTACAATCAAAATGACGAAATTAGTATACCCCCCATCTTATGGTGGAGGGTATAAAAATGAATTAGTGTTTGCTTGTTTGTTCCGTATAGACTCAAAAACATCTGAACCGATTACCTCGAAAATTTCACAGGTGGTGCAGGTTGGTCTGAAAGGAAACATAGACTATATTATTTTTTGATATCGCAAGGGGGGGCGGACCCTCCCCTTCATCACAAAAGAACCACCCAAAAATAAAAGTATACCGATCAGGACAATATGGGACTCAAATGAAAGGTATGCAGGAGTAGAGTACGAATTTTATATTAAAAATTGGGTCCAAGTAACTGAGAGGCCGCCCCAACCCCAAAACACCCAAAACTAGGTTTATTGGACGAGCATGACAATATGGGACTCAAATGAAAGGTATTCAGGAGTAGATCACGAATATAGTCAGGAAGAATGAATAGGCTTTATAAATTGTAGATATCGGAAGGGGGCGGACCCTCCCCTGTTACACTAAAAAACACCACCCAAAATCAAAAGTGGACGGATTAGGACAATATGGATATCAAATAAAAGGTATTAAAGAGTAGAATACGAATATGATATTAAAAATTGGGTCCAAGTACCCGGCAAGTCGCCCTGACCCCAAAACTTCTAAAAGCCGACAAATTGAACTTTAATGTCGATATGGGGCTCAAATGAAAGGTATTCGGAAGTAGTTTACGAATCTGGCATACAAAACCAGATCGACGTGTAGAGGGTGACCTCACCACCCCCCAAAACGCCTCAAATGGGCGGTTTGTTTGTTCCATAGAATCAAAAACGGCTGAAACGATTTTCTTAAAATTTTCACAGATTGTGTAAATTTTTGTGGAAGGAAACAAGGAATTGTAAGATGTCGGATGGTGGCGAACCTTACCCCTTTCACCAAAAAACACCATACAAAACCAAAAGTAGAGCAATAGGCACAATATGGGTATCATATGAAAGGTATTGCAGACTAGAACATAAATATTGTATTCAACTTTGAGTCCAAGTACCCAGCGGGGGCGGACGCTCCCCCTTACCCTAATTTTCAGAAACGCCAGATCTCGGAAATGGGCGGTGGGATTTAAGCGAAATTTTGTATGCTTTCTTATGGTAACCTAAAATTTGGTATTCAAATTTCGGATGGGATACCTATCGGGGCCGCTTCACCCCCAAAAACCTGCCAAATATAGATATAGACCAATCACGACAACATGCGACTCAAATGAAAGATATTTAAGATTAGAAAACGTATCTGGTATCCAATTGACGGACCAAAAGTTTGGGAGACCACCCCAACCCCAAAAACACCCCTTAATCTGACTGTTTTACCTACCATGGCAATATGGGACTCAAATGAAAGGTATTTACGGGTAGAATACGAACCTGATATCCAATTGGGGGACCAAGTTTCTTGGGATACACATCTTCCTCAAAACACCCCCTAAACAGGACTTATTTAATGACAATGGCAATATGGGGCTTAATCAAAAGGTATTTGAGTGTAGAATACGAATATGATATCCAAATGTGGGACCAAGTTTTTGAGTTGCCGCCCCTCCCCAAAAACATCCCCCAAAGAGGAAAAATTTTCGACCACCACAATATGGGGCTTAAATGAAAGATCTTTGGGAGTAAAGCTCGAATCTGATATCAATATTTGGGAAGAATTGTCTATGGGGCCACCCCACCCCCATAACACCACCCATTTAGGAAGTATTTGCTGATCATTTACCCAGCGCGAATGGAAAGGGCTAGAATTATGTTCTTGGTCTCAGATTAAAGAGCGTCTCGAAAAAAGAGGTTGGTAAAAAAATTTGGAAATTCGTACCGAAAGTGGGAGAAATAGTACGTTTAGTACCGCAAGTGGTACTATTTTGGTACTTTTCTTTGTAAACTTAACTAGATCTCTGAATTTTGGAACTTAAATACACTATGGCATCCTTAGTTGGGTGACTATAAGAGTTTTAGGAAATTTGAAAATTTAGGTACTAAAAAAGTACAAAAAAAGGTACGAAATGGGTTAACTTTATACAGGGCGGAAGGATACGGGTAGAATTCTGAAGTTTGACTTAAAAGATATGTGGAGCAAAATGATGAGCGTGAAGAGAAACAAGTAAAAGCGTGATAAGTTCAACCGGGCCGAGTAATGGGAACCCACCATCATGGATTCTGCTAAAAAATTATACAAAATTAATTTTGTGGAAGGGTATAATTTTATTCCACAAAACAAACTTTCTTGAAAGCAGCAAAAATTAAAGTTACTAAGGACCGGATAAGGATAATCGAGAGCCCGGTTTACATGGAAACTATATGAGGTTATAGGCTAATTTGGACCGTATTTGGCCTAGTTGTTGGTAGTCGTAATAGAACACTACGTGCTCAATTTCAGCCAAATCGGACAAAAATTGCGGCTTGTAAGGACTCAAGAAGTCAAATCGGGAGATCGGTTTATATGGGACCTATATCAGGTTGTAGACCGATTTGGGCCGTACTTGGTACCGTTGTTGGAAGTCATAAAAAATACTACGTGCTCAATTTCAGCCAAATCGGACAAAAATTGCGGCTTGTAATTGCTCAAGAAGTCAAATCGGGAGATCGGTTTATATGGGAGCTATATCAGGTTATAGATCGATTTGGACCGTACTTGGCACAGTTCTTTGAAGTCATAACAGAACACTAGTCATAACAGAACACTATCTGCAAAATTTCAGCCAAATCGGACAAAAATTTCGCTTTGTAAGGGCTCAAGAAGTCAAATCGGGAGATCGCTTCATATGGGAGCTATATCTAAATCTGAAACGATATGGTCCATTTTCAATCCCCAACGACCTTCATCGTTATTAAGTATCTGTGCAAAATTTCAAGTGGCTAGCTTTACGCGTTCGACCGCTATCGTGATTTCGACAGACGCACGGACTGACGTACATGGCTAAATCGATGCAGAGCGTCGACACGATCCAGAATATATATACTTTATGGGGTCATAGATCAATATTTCGATGGGTTACAAACGGAATGACTAGATAAGTATACCCCCATCCTATGGTAGTGGTATAAAAATGGAAAAATAGTACTGGTAACAGGAGAAAATGTACGCTTAGTACCGCCATTGATATCATTTGGTACTTTCTTTACAGATGGAGCTAGAGGTCTGAAATTTGGCACGCTGGTACAACTTGGAAAAATATGATCATTTTACAATTCATACATTTTGTTACCAATATTGATACTATTTGGAACTATCTGGTGCAGATGGGGCTAGAGGTGTGAAATTTGGCATGCAGGTAAAACTTAGAAATATATGATGGGTCGAGTCCGAACGGCGTGCCGCAGTGCAACACCTCTTTGGAGAGAAGTTTTTACATGGCATAGTACCTTACACATGTTGCCATCATTGTAAATGCAAATTTACTGATGAACATTCCATTAAAGAACTGGGGCAAGCTTCTTACAAATCAATGAGTGCTGTCCGATTCAATTTTAAGCTCAATGATAAGGGACCTCTGTTTTATAGCCGAGTCCGAACGGCGTGCCGCACAGTGACACCCCTTTGGGGAGAAGTTATTAAATGGCATAGTACCTCGCACATGTTGCCAGTATTAGAAGGAGAAAACCACTGCTGAACATTTTTTCTGATGGTCTTGTCAGGAATCGAACACAAGCGTTCAGCGTCATAGGCGGACATGCTAACCCCAGCGCTTCAGTGGCCTCCTTAATTTAAAGACAGCATTTTTATTTTGAAGTTTTGATTCATTGATTCATCTGCTAAAATCCTTTTAATAAGGAAAAATATTAAATCTTGACCCAATTTTTTTCAGGTTAGTATTGGGTTGCCCAAAAAGTAATTGCGGATTTTTCTTATAGTCGGCGTTGACAAATTTTTTCACAGCTTGTGACTTTGTAATTGCATTCTTTCTTCTGTCAGTTATCAGCTGTTACTTTTAGCTTGCTTTAGAAAAAAAGTGTAAAAAAGTATATTTGATTAAAGTTCATTCTAAGTTTTATGAAAAATGCATTTACTTTCTTTTAAAAAATCCGCAATTACTTTTTGGGCAACCCAATATATATAAAAACACTGCTGATATTTCTGCTTTCCTCTCTAATGATCTTCCAGGACTTGAACCAGGGCACTTTAGTGGTCACAATACCACCCACCATTCAACTATACGAGCCTCATTTTTTTATTTTCTTTCATTTGTATGGTCCTATCCTAGTGTCCATGTATTTACTCTTCTCTTTGGCTGTGTTGTTTACTTTTAATAGCTTTGGGACTGCTAATGAGTATATCTGTAACCAGAAGCCGTCGCTTGGGACTAAAGCGATGATGTGAGCGTTTTTCACAAGATTACATCAGATGTGGCAATATGAAAAAATTGCTATATCTAGACTTTCCTACAAGGTCATGTGCAACATAATTCTATACACAATGTATAACGTTAACTGGTGAGGTTTGAAGACGAATTCTGAGGGGAATTATAAAAAAAGTAAATTGAGAAAAAAATTCATAAGTGTGAATTGAAGTTTGAATTTAATAAAAAATATTTAAAAAGAAAGCAGTAAATAGAAGAAATAATTAAAAAAAAAATATGTGAAAATTAATTCAAATATAACTAGTCGAGACAAAAACCACCTAAGCCCCCTACATGTGAGTTTATGAACTAATTTTCTATGGGCAAAAGCTAATTTTGTTTTTGAAAAAGTGTCCCCGTAGCCATATGGACAATGATGGCCCTTCCAAATTTGGTCAACAGACAGTTTTGGAGATGATCTATCCAGTCAGGTAGGTTATTAGTCCAAAAAGATCTCCTAACGAAGTCGAATATGGCCATTTATTAAAAAAACAAATTTATCCTGGAGAGAAATCAAATAGTCATCATTTAGTCTTTTTTTTCGATCATTGAGCTTGTCTCGAAAGAGAAACAAACAAAAATTGCAAAATTTAATAATCTTCGCCCTAACAGGCAAAAACTTGAGAAATGAACAAATTGCCATATTAAACGATTTTCTGTGGTAAAGAACTAATTTGCCTGCCTATAGATTTGATGCGGTGGCGATAGTTCTTACTTTAAAACCATGTAAAACTTTTGAACAAAAAAGTGTTGCCCAGCAGCACGTCGCTTGGTCTGGTCTGTCGATTAAATCAGAATAAAGATACCAAATTAGCAGACTAGAACCTTAAATTGGGTTGCCCAAAAAGTAATTGCGGATTTTTTAAAAGAAAGTAAATGCATTTTTAATAAAACTTAGAATGAACTTTAATCAAATATACCTTTTTTACCCTTTTTTTCTAAAGCAAGCTAAAAGTAACAGCTGAAAACTGACAGAAGAAAGAATGCAATTACAGAGTAACAAGCTGTGAAAAAATTTGTCAACGCCGACTATATGAAAAATCCGCAATTACTTTTTGGGCAACCCAATACCTTTAATTTAACCCCATATTGTCATGATTGGCGTATACAGACGTTTGGTGGAGGGCGTCTTTATGAGGGTTGTGCGCCACACCCCAGCTGCCATCTTTTTAGAAGGTGAAGCACCACCTAGATTCTTTTTTTATATTCTTTTTATATTCGTAATCTGCTCCCAAATGCCTTTTATTTGAGTTTTATCAAGCTATGATCGAGTAATATTCCCATATGGGCGGCTTATCGGGGTTGGGACGACCCTCAAACACTTGGACCTCATTTTTTAATGTCATATTCGTAGTCTACTCCCGAATACCTTTCCTTCGAGTCCTATATTGATATGAACGTCGAACATGTCTGTTTGGGATAGTTTTTGGAGTTGGGCGACCCCTTGGATTCTTGAACCCAATTTTTAATACCATATTCATATTCTCCTCTCCAATAGCTTTCATATTGTTCCTCCCGGTCCACTTTTGATTTGGGTGGTGTTTTGGAGGTAACGGGAAAAGTCCAACCCCTTCCAATATCAACAAATTAACAGCCTATACCTCCTTTCTGACCATTTTCGTAATCTACTCCCGAATAGCTTTCATTCGAGTCCCATATTGTCATTATCGTCCAATAAACCTAGTTTAGGGTGATTTAGGGTCAGGGCGGTCCCCCAATTATTTTGACCCATTTTTTGATATAAAATTCGTACTCTACTCCAGAATACCTTTCATTTGAGTTCCATATTGTAACAATCGGTCCACTTTTATTTTTGAGTCGTACTTTTGTGATAAGGGGGAGGGTACGCCCCCCTTCCGATATCAGCAAATTACTAAGCCTTTACCTTCTTCCTAACCATATTTGTAATCTACTCCCGAATACCTTTCATTCGAGTCCCATATTGTCATTATTATCGTCCAAAAAACCGAATTTTTGGGGGTTTTGGGGTCGGGGCGGACCTCCAGTTTCTTGGATCCAACTTTTTATATCAAATTTGTATTCTACTCCCGAATACCTGTCATTTGAGTGCCTTATTGTCACGATCGGTCTACTTTTATTTATGGGCGGTACTTGTGGGGCCACCATAACGCAGAGGTTAGCATGTTCGCCTATGTCGCTAAACACCTGGGTTCGTATCCTGGCGAGAACATCAAAAAAAATATCAGTGGTGGTTTTCTCCTCCTAATGCTGGCATCATTTGTGAGGTACTATGCCATGTAAAACTTCTCTCCAAAGAGGTGTCGCACTGCGGCACGCCGTTCGGACTCGGCTATAAAAAGGAGGCCCCATATCATTGAGCTTAAACTTGAATCGGACTGCACTCACTGATAAGTGAGAAGTGTGCCCCTGTTCCTTAGTGGAATGTTCATGGGCAAAATTTGCATTGCATTTACTTGTGGGGTAAGGGGGAGAGTCCGCACCCCCTTGCGATATCAAAAAATTATATATCCTATTGCTCCTTCCGGACTAATCGGTTTAGCCGTTTTTGAGTCTATACGAAACAAACAAATTTACAAACCCACAACAAACATACACAAATTCAATTTTATACCCACCACCATAGGATGGGGCTGTACTAATCTAGTCATTCCGTTTGTAACACCTCGAAATATTGATCTGGGACCCCATAAAGTATATATATTCTGGATCGTCTCGACATTCTGATTCGATCTAGCCATGGTCATCCGTCTCTGGAAATAACGATAGCGGTCGAACGCGTAAAGCTAGCCGCTTGAAATTTTGTATAGATACCTAATATCAATGTAGGTCATTGGGGATTGCAAATGGGCCATATAGGTTCAGATTTAGATATAGCTCCCATATAAACTGATCTCCCGATTTGACTTCTTGAGCCCCTGGAAGTCACAATTTTTGTCCGATTTGGCTGAAATTTTGCATGTAGTGTTCTGTAATGACTTCCAACAACTGTGCTAAGTACGGCTCAAATCGGTCTATAACCTGATATAGCTACCATATAAACCTATCTTTCGATTTGACTTCTTAAGCGCCTGTAAACCGTAATTGTTTTGATTTGGCTGAAATTTTGCATGAAGTGTTCTGTTATGGCATCCAACAACTGTGCTAAGAACGGTACAAATCGGTCTATAACCTGATATAGCTCCCATGTAAACCGATCTCCCGATATGACTTCTTGAAAGTCTGGAAGCCTCACTTTAGGTCCGATTTTGCTGGAATTTTGCATGTAGTGTTCTGTTACGACTTGCAACAACTGTGCCAGGTAAAATCCGAATCGGTCTATATCCTGATATAGCTCCCATATAAACCGATCTCCAATTTGACTTCTTGAGCCCCTGGAAGTCGCACTTTTTGTCCGTTTGATCTGAAATTTCGCATGTAGTGTTCTGTAATGGCTTCCAATAACTGTGCTAAGTACGGTCGGAATCGGTGTATAACCTGATATAGCTCCCATATAAACCGATCTCCCGATTTGACTTCTTGAGCTGTTACAAGACGCAATTTTTGTCCGTTTGAGCTGAAATTTTGCACGTAGTGTTCTGTTATGACTTCCAACAACTGTGCTAAGTACGGTTCAAATCGGTCTATAACCTAATGTAGTTCCCATATAAACCGATCTCCGATTTGACTTCTTTAGCCCCTGGAAGTCGCACTTTTTGTCCGATTGAGCTGAAATTTTGCATGTAGTGTTCTGTTATGACTTCCAACAACTGTGCTAAGTACGGTTCAAATCGGTCTATAACCTAATGTAGCTCCCGTATAAACCGATCTCCCGATTTGACTTCTTGAGCGGTTACAAACCACAATTTTTGCCCGATTTGGCTAAAATTTTGCACTTAGTGTTCTGTTATGACTTCCAATAACTATGCCAAGTATAGTCTAAATCGGTCTATAACATGATATAGCTGTTATATACATCGATCTCCCAGTTTGACACTCTGAGCCACTGGAGGGCGTAATTTTTATTAGGTTTGCCTGAAAATTTGGAGGTGGTAGTTTTCTATGACTTCTAACAGCCATGGCAAGTAAGGTTCATACAGGTCAATAACTTAATGTAGCTCATCTATATATATATATTGAAAAAGTCATTCAATAAACTTTACGAATGCAATCCATGGTGGAGAGACTATAAGATTCGGCCTGACCGAACTTAGCAATCTTTTACTTGTTTAAAGTTTAGATGGAATATTATTTTTTTACAATAATGACATTTTCGATAACTTAAACTTTTTACCATTTGAAAATAGCAGAAAAATTTTGCTGTTTTAGCAAAAAATTACTACTGTCCCATTTTCAGCAGTCTTTTTGCTGTTGTAGCAAATATTTTTGTTGTTTTACTAGCAAATTTCTCTTAGTACACATGCACTTTTTGAGCGCACTATTTACTATCGAATACTTTTTCGCCATAAACAGTTCGCAAGTGAAATCGACATTCAGCCATTGGCTTTCCACACGAATATGACATCCAGAAATTAAAAAAAAAAAATGTTGATAAAACTAATCCCTCTTTCTGCTCCTCCTAACTTTTCATCTTAAACGCAATACATTGCCTATAGAGGGAAAAAATTGATAAAAAAGGTTTAAATAAATTCATAGCTTCCATTTCAAACCTTATATAATGGATATTTATAATATTAAATTTGAATTCCCATTTGCCTTATCATCAAATTGTCGATTATAAATTCCCAAACTAAGGTCAGCTTGAAATTGCACACCAAATACTTTCTAGGAAATATTCCCTTAAAAAGTATTTTTACTGCTGCTTTATCATGCTGCCTTATATGACCACCAACACACATTCTAGTATTCGCGGAAGTTGCATTAAACGTCACAAATTTGTCGCTCCAACATGTCTTAGGTTTTTAAAATTGTGTATCTTAAAAGGTTTCAACTCCATAACTCTGTAGTTTGCATGATCGAACAACTGGAAGCGGGAGTGGTGTTTCTGGTTTTGTAACACGAAGTGGCAAATGTTAACCTTGGCTTTTGTTAGACATACGGCGACTTCATTGTAGAGTTATTTGCAACACATTTTTGTTTTGTAGTAAACAAACAGTTGTTATGGTCACAATTAAACTGTCAATTGAATGCAATGAAGGCAATTGCTTATAAAAATTATAACACTTTTAAGTTTAAATATTTTTTTTTTTGTTTGAAAACAGTTTATATTCTGAAAAAACAAAAATTATTACGAAAGAAACTTTTGTCTAGCCGTTGAAGCCATCAATACAACTTCCAAAAGATGCACACAAATGACATGTGTATGCCATGGAAGCTAAGTAATCGTATTTACTGACTTATTTACTGGCCATAACAATATGGAGCTCAAATAAAAGGAATTTGGTAGTAGAATACGAATCTAATATACATATAAAGGTCCAAGTATTTGGGGGACGCCTCATCCCATAAACCAATGCCAATATGGGGTTTAAATAAGTGCTATTAGAGAGTAGACTACGATGCTGATAGATTTTCAGGGCTAAGTGTCTGGGGGACCACCCCACTCCACCCAAAACAACCCTAAGTCGAACACACATATTTACAGGCTATTGCAATATGGGGCTCAAATAAAAGGTATTTGTGAGAAGAGCACGAAATTGATACCCACTTTCGGGACCAAGTTTGTGGGGGACAATACCACCCCCTCCTATACCACATACCATCACCCCTGGGGGCGTTCCCACTCCAAAAATTCCAATGCGAGTTTTGGGCTCAAATAAAGAAATTTTTTTAAAATGTGGAGTAGATCCAACATCCTAGCTTAGATGACCCTTAACCCTCAGAGCGAATTCATCGGCCAATAAAGATCATATGGGATGCATATGACTAACAATATTGTAATATTGTTAGTCAAACGATATACACATACCATTTTCGTAGCATGGTATTTCACTGAAAGCTCTTTAATTGTCGAAAATAAATACTCAAAGGATAATTTTGTTCCATGTAATGTAAAAAAAGGCGCAGTGGATCGGCCCCGGATCGGCCAGTTATTTATAAAAAAATTACTTATAAAAACATAATAATTTTTATTTCTAAAAAAAAAATTATTCATAAACAAAATAAGTTTTAATTTACTAAACAATAATTATTAATTTTTTTATTTTTTTTTTATTTATAAAACAATATTTACCTTTTATAAAATAAAATGTTTTTTTTAATATTTAAAAAATATTTTTTAATTTTTAAAAAATATTTCTTAATTTTTAAAAAATATTTTTTATTTAAAAAAATTTTTTTTTTTAAAAATATTTTTTATTTAAAAAAAATTTTTTTAAAAAATATTTCCTAATTTTTAAAAAATATGTTTTAATTTTTAAAAATATTTTTAATTTTTAAAAACTATTTTTTAATTATATTTTTTACACTAAAAAATATTTTTAAATTTTTAAAAAAAAATTTAACTTTTAAACATATTTTTAAATTTGTAAAATTTTTTTTTAATTAAAAAAAAATATTTAAAAACTATTTTTCAATTTTAAAAAATATTTTTGATTTTTAAAAAATATTTTTTATTTAAAAAAAAAATTTCTTAATTTTTAAAAAATATGTTTTAATTTTTAAAAATATTTTTTAATTTTTAAAAACTTTTTTTTAATTTATGAAAAATATTTTTTTAATTTATGAAAAATATTTTTTTAATTAAAAATATATTTTTTAACTTTTAAAAAATATTTTTAAATTTTTAAAAAATATTTTTAAAATTTTTAAAAAAAAATTTTAACTTTTAAAAATGTTTTTAAATTTTTAAAATATATTTTTTAGTTTTTAAAAAATATTTTTTAATTTTTAAAAAAAATTTTTTAATGTTTAAAATATATTTTTTAATTTTTGAAAAATATTTTTTAATTTAAAAAATATTTTGTAACATTTAAAAAAATATTTTTTAATTTTTGAAAAATACTTTTTAACTTTTAAAAAATATTTTTTAATTTTTGAGAAATACTTTTTAATTTTTAAAAAATATTTTTAAATTTTTAAAAAATAAAAAACAACATATTTAAAAAATTTATTTTTTAACAATAAAAGAATATTGTTTTTAAAACTGAAAAATATTTTTTAAAATTAAAAAATACTTTTTTTTGAAAAATAAAAAATATATTTTTATAAATAAAAAATATCGTTTTATAAATAAAAAAATACCCAATTTTTTTATATATATTTTTTTTATATTTTGGTTATAATAATTATTAATTTATAAAAAAAATATTTTTTATTTATAAAACCTTTTTTTTATTTATAAAACAATATTTCCTATTTATAAAAAAAAAATATTTTTTTAATTTTTAGAAAATATTTTTTAATTTTTAAAAAATATTTTTTAATTTTTAAAGATATTTTTTAATTTTTAAAAAATATTTTTTAATTTTTAAAAATACTTTTTAATTTTCAAAAAATATTCTTAAAAAATCAAAAATATTTTCTAATTTTTAAAAATATTTTTTATTTAAAAAATTATTTTTAAAAAATATTTTTTAATTTTTAAAATATAGTTTTTAATTTTTAAAATTATTTTTAATTTTTGAAAAATATTTTTTAAAATTTAAAAAAAAAATTAAAACAAATTATCATTTTTAAAAAATGCTTTCTTTAAGTAAAAAAAATTGATTCTTAAAAACTGAATTTTTTTAAATATGTTGTCTTATTTTTAAACATTTTTCGAAACATTAAAAATTACTAAAAATTATTTTTAACCTGGACGAGAATTCAATAAAATAATGAAATTTACCACAATTTTTAAAAATATTTTTTTGTTTTGTAAATAAACATATATATAAAAATCAATTGTTTGTAAGTTTGTGTCTTCCTTATAGACTCAGAAACGGCTGAACCGATTTTCTTGAAATTTTCACAGATGGTGCATAATGACCCCGTGGTGAAAATAGGGTACTAAATTTTTTGATATCTGAAGGGGGGTCGGACACTCCCCCTTACCCTAATTTTCAGAAACGCCAGGAGATGGGTGGTGCGATTTAAGCGAAATTTTATGTGCTCTCATATAGTACCCTAAAAATAAAAATATGGTATCCAAATTTCGGATGGGGTACCTAGGGGGACAGCCCCACCCTAAAACCCATCAAACATATATTTTGACCAATCACGACAATATGGGACTCAAATGGAAGGTATTTAGGATAAAAAAACGTATCTGATATACAATTGTTGAACCAAGTTTTAGGGGACCACCCCAAGCCCCAAAACACCTCTAAATCCGACATATTTACCAACCATGGCAATATGGGACTCAAATGAAAGGTTTTTGCGAGTAGAATACAAATCTGATATCCAAATGTGGGACCAAATTTCTGGGGTCCACCCCTTCCCCAAAACACCCCCCAAACTGGACTTATTTACTGACCATGGGAATATGGGGCTTAAATAAAAGGTATTTGAATGTAGAATACGAATCTGATATCCAGATATGGGACCAAGTGTTTGGGGGGCCGTCTCCCACCAAAAACATCCCCAAAAGGGACAAATTGACGACCGTAGCAATATGGGGCTCAAATGAAAGGTCTTTGGGAGCAAAGCACGAATTTAATATCAATATTCGGGAAAAGTGACTAAGGGGGCGACCCCACCCCCACAACACAACCCAAATAGTAAGTATTTTCTGACTATTGCAATATGAGGCTCAAAGAGGGTTTTTGAAGTGGAACACGAATCCGATATATATTTTCAAGGCCAACTCACTGAATGGCCGCCCATCCTCAAAACACCCCCCAGACGGTCACGTTTGCCGACTATGGAAATATGGGGCTCAAATTAAAGGTATTTGGGAGTAGACCACGTATTTGATATCAACATTAGGGACCAACTGTCTAGGGGACGTCCCACCATCATAACAACCCCCAAATAGGATGTATTTGCTCACCAAGGCAATTTGGGTCTTACATCCAAACTTAAATTTGTAGACCAATAAAGATCATGTGGGATTCAGATAAAGGAACTTATATTGGTAAACTGTTAGTCAAGTTAGCATGGAATTTCACTAAAAGATCTTTAATTGTCGAAAATAAATATTCCAAGGAAACTTTTGTTCCATATAAAGTAAAAGAAGGCGCAGCGGAGCGGTATTTTAGTATTTTTAAACAATTTTGTTTAAAACCATATACGATGCCAGTAACAAACGCTATTTTAAGAATTGAATGTTCAATTCAATAACAGGTGTGAGCCATTAGATTATTAATTAAAATGCATACGAATTTGGCGCTTTATTTCATTATTAATACCCAATCGCATTGTTAATTTGCATATATAACCATCGTTAAATGGATGTTTTAATGCATTCTCGTCGCACTCAAATATAAGAATCATTGGAATTTATTGCTCATGTGTTTCCTTTTTTTGCGGGTTCTGTAAAACCTGTTAAGTTTAAAATATTTCTGTTGATTAATATTCCAGGGTGAAAGTGTGACAGATTACATTTTTGTTTCAAAAAAGAATGTCTGGCAAGAGAGACTATTATCAACAGATAGCTGAGCACGCTCCAGACTAATAATTTTGTCAGATTTTTACATGCCTATGCATAAATAATGAACTTTAGCTAAGTTCTTTAAATCATCGTCAACTTAATTAGTTTTCTAGAGCAGGGAGGCTTAAAATTAAAATTTTCTTCAGATTTACCATATTTACAAACTGAATAACCGCAACCACTTATCAATGTTTGCAGGAGACTAGTTTTATTATTATTTGCATTTTCATGTTCAGAACATCAAGGTGCTGGTATCATCTGTGTAAATAAATAAATTAAACGTGATACACAAACGAGATTATTTTAATCAGTGAATACGAAAAAAAAAGTAAAAATTCTGCTGAATCAAATATGAATCAGCAGTTTATCATGGCTATATTCGCAGGTTCCTAAATGCTACCAGACAGGTGGAGATTAATTTATCAGATGGTATTTAATCAATGTATTAGAATGCGTCATTATTATTTTTTTTTTTTTGTGTTATTAAAACAACTAGAAGGGAAAAAATTAACAGAAAATGATTTTTGCTAAAAGAATCACAAATGAACACTACATCAACAAAAAATAACTGTTTGGTGCGGTTTGCATGCTGGCGGCGTCATTGGGCCATACTTCTTCTTCGAAGATGTCAATCGTCACATTACAGTGAATGGACGACGCTACCGTACCATGCTCATAGATTATTTTTTGCCTGAATGGGAAAATATGGAAAACATGTGGTTTCAACAGAATGATGTCACAAGCCACACAGCACACGTTACAATTGATATATTGCAGATTAAGTTTGTTTTGCCTCTCGAAATAGAACAAATGTTACCTCAAGAAATGAAACAAATCAATAGAAGATGATTTTTGTTAAAAGAATCACGAATCGATGCTTCATCCACGAAAACAACTGTTTGGTGCGGTTTGCATGCCGTAGGCGTCATTGGGCCATACTTCTTCGTCGATGATGTCAATCGCCTTGTTACCAAGAACGGACGACGCTACCGCACAAAGCTCACTGATTATTTTTGTTCTGAATATGGACCTGGAAGAATGTGGTTTCAGCAAAAAGATGCTACAAGCCACACAGCCTATGTTGCAGTCGATTTATTGCAGAGTAAGTTTGATGAGTGGTTATCTCAGAAAATGAAACAAATGCTATCTCAAGAAATAAAACAAATCAATAGAGGAAGATTTTTTGCTAAAAGGATCACCAATCAATGTTTCATCCATAAAACCAACTGTTTGGTGTGGTTTGCATGCCGACGGCATCATTGGCCCATACTTCTTCGTCGATGACGGCAATCGTCACGTTACAGTCAATGGACGACGCTACCGCACCATGATAACTGATTATTTTTGGTCTGAATTGGAAGATATGGAAGGCATGTGGTTTCAACTAAAAGATGCCACAAGCTACATAGCACCAGTTGCAGTCGATTTATTGCAGAGTGAGTTTGATGAGCGTGTTATCTCAAGAAATAGAACAAATGTTCAATAAGAAATGAAACAAATCAATAGAAGATGATTTTTGCTACAAGAATCTCGAATCAATGCTTCTTCCACGAAAACAACGGTTTGGTGCGGTTTGCATGCTGGCGTCGTCTTTGGGCCATACTTCTTCGTCAATGATAGCAATCGTCACGTTACTGTGAATGGACAACGCTCACTGATTATTTTTGGTCTGAATTGGAAAATATGGAAGGCATGTGGCTTCAACAAAACGATACCACAAGCCACACAGCACACGTTACAATCGATTTATTGAAGAGTAAGTTCGATGAGAGTGTCATCTCAGGAAATCGAACAAATGTTATCTCAAGAAATGAAACAAATCAATAGAAGATGATTTAAGCTAAAAGAATCATGACTCAACACCACATCCAGAATAAATAACTGTTTGATGCGGTTTGCATGCCGGCGTCGTCATTGGGCCATACTTCTTCGTCGATAATGCAAATCGCCACGTTACAGTGGATATACGACGCTACCGCACCATGCTCACAGATTATTTTGGTCTGAATTGGGGGCATGTGGTTTGAAGAAGACGGTGCCATAAGCCACACAGCACACATTACAAACGATTTATTGAAGAGTAAGTTTGATGAGTGAGTTATCTCAGGAAATGGAAAAATGTTATCTCAAGAAATGAAGCAAATCAATAGAAGAAGATTTTTTGCTAAAAGAATCACGAATCAATCCACGAAAACAACTGTTTGGTGCGGTTTGCATGCTGGCGTCGTTATTGGGCCATACTACTTCGTCGTTACCACGAATTGGCGACGCTACCGCACAATGCTCACATATTATTTTTGGTCTGAATTGGAAGATATGGAAGCCATGTGATTTCAAGAAGACGATGCCACACAGCACATGTTATATTAGGGTTAAGAGGCAGTCTGCCATCAGACTCACTTTGACGTTTTCGTCCGTTGTGATACCACAGGAACACAAGAAGGAAGATGCCTTCTAGTTCCTACCGTTGAACCATCTAAATCGCTTTAAAAAGCCCAACAACTTGCGAATGTTCACATCCACTAAATCAGACAGGTTCTCAGAGAAATGAGAACCAAAAGTGGAACTCCTCCTTCTGACCGATAGTGCGGGACACACACACAGAAGGTGTTCGATAGTCTCTTCTTCTTCAATGTCCTCACAGTTTCTGCAAATGGCGTTACTGGCAACCTTTAGTCTGTCAACATGATTTCCGATTAGTCAGTGACCTGTCATGACGCACACAATGACTGAGACGTTTGTTCTAGCCAATGACAGGAAAGCAGTAGACCGCATCAAGTCTAGAGAGGCCACATTGTTTTGGAATATTTACAGCCCCCTCTTTGTGACCATCTATCATTCGTTGGCCTTCGGGCCTGGTCCTGAAAACTTAGCTTACATGTCGCTAGAGGCACACCCACAGATTCCAGTATCCCTGGAATGTGTAAGGTAGTTCTTGTAGGTCTCGCAAGCTCGTCTGGATTAGAATTCCCTGGGATATCCCTGAGGCGCGGCACCCAGAACAGGTGAATTTTGAACTGTTCAGCCATCTCGTTAAGAAATCTGCGACAGTCAAGGCGGTTTTTGTGTTCAGAAATACGTTCTCCAGGGATTTAATGGCTACATGGCTGAACTGCGGGCCTGGTTCTGAAAACTTGGCTTTCAGGTCGCTAGAGGTATACCCACAGATTCCAGTGTCCCTGAAATGTGTAGCGTAGTTCCTAGTCTCGCAAGCTTGTCCGCTTTATAATTTCCTGGGATATCTCTGTGATCCGGCAACCAGAACAGGTGAATTTTGAACTGCTCAGGGATCTCGTTGAGAGATCTGCGACATTCGAGAGCGGTTTTTGTGTTCAAAAATACGTTCTCCAGGGATTTAATGGCTGTCTGAGAAGATATTTATGTCCATCGTCGCAATGACATTATATCTTAGCCATTCCACCACTTCCTTAATTGCAAGGATCTCTGCTTGATACACACTGCAGTGGACGGGTATCCTTGTCGAAATGACCCGTCCTAGATCTTTAGAGTACACCCCAAAGCCCACTTGGTCGTTTAGTTTGGAACCATCCTTATAGAAGTCTATGTAGCTTCTGCTACCAGGGATATCGTAGTTCCAATTGGTTCTATCTGGAATAGTGGTACAGTAATTTTATCAAAAAGCGGCTTAGGCTAATCCAAACTGCCTGGCACATCGGATATTGTATCAAGGATAACACAGTATCTGTAGACGCCTCATGACCAGTGAGAAAGCTCCCTTAAGCTCACGGCAGTGGTCGCTGCAATTTGTCTAGCCCCAATGTCCAGAGGCATAAGAGTTGGCATTAAATTCAGTGCATCGGATGGTGTCGTCCTCAATGCGGCTGTGATGGACAAACAGGCCACCCTTTGGATCCGGTTAAGTATTGAGCAGTAGGTGAATTTTTTGAAGCGCTGTCCACCAGACCACAACACCATATAGCATTATAGGTCTGACAAGTGCAGTATATACCCAATGCATGACACGCGGTCTAAATCTCCAACTTTTGTCAATGGCACTCTTGCAGGTATATAGGGCATGAGTGGCCTATCTTGCCTTTTCCAAATTTTAGATTTGAAGTTCAATTTCCTGTCCAGCTAAACACGCAGGTATTTTGCGCTTTCTGTAAATCTATCATAAAAAAATCTTACAAGGTTCTATTAAAAATTTGAATAGGTATACAAAATTAAGATCTGAGTAGATTTCAACATAGGTTTCGTGTATTAAATGAAGTATGCACATAGACTCGTTGGTGTAGGGTATTATATAGTCGGCTCCGTCCGACTTTTGCCTTTCCTTACTAGTTAATATCAGACATATGCAACTGTCTGGAGTTTAGTTTAAGCCTACTCTTGCAGCTACTCTGGATCTCAAACCACTTAAAAATATGGAAGCTTGAAACTATAAACGCCTTAAAAACTCACCCAACGCTCTTGGGTAAATTCTTCATGAAAATCAATTTCTTAACAGATCTTTGTTCCTGGCGTATAATTATCCCAAGGCTTTTTCACTTCTCTTGTCAAGAAGCAAAAAAAAAAAGAAAATGCATAATGACATAACATTTTAGGCTTGAGGCCAATGCACCGCAACAAAATTACCACTTTAAATACAAATTACTCCACTTAAAGAAAACCGCAGCGGTCAAAAAACCCTGAAGAACAAGTGTTCATTTTCAAAAGGGCACCTCCACCTCTGGCCAAGTATGCCTTGCAAGAGAGAAGGAAAGAAAAAACACAACAACACAACCAAACCACTTACTATTACTAAGAATTATGAAATTATGACAACAAAAAAGAGAACGACGGTCTTCATTTGCGTTCTAAAAGAATATTTCAAAGAATAAAATAAAAAAAAACAACAAAAACAAAACATTAAAAAGGCTAAGGTTCAGGTCAGTTTGACTTCTTCTCACACAGTTTTGTGGATGATAATAAAAAAAATATGTGAAAAAGTCTAAATGATAAGGAGGAAGAACTAAGAGACACGTACAACAGCAACAATAATAACAACAACAACACAAACATCAACCAAACAAATATTGTAGATTGTTTGCTTGAATGACTGAGAGTACCAACAACAACAACAAACAACACACAAACTTTTTTGGGGAGTCAAGCCAGAAGAGAAGGAGCAAAAAGTAGAAAAAAACACCAACACGAAGGCAATTTATTTACACCACCGACAACAAACATCAACAAACACACAGAGTTTCAAGAGTAATAAAAACAATAACAACAGCAACTACAAGCAGACTAAAACCTAAGAACTATCATCATAATCTGTGATAAGGCAAGGCAAAGCCATGACAAACAGAGAGACGTACACAGAAGGACAGACATTCAGCCATAACGACAGCAGCACCAGCACCAGCAGCAGCAGCAGCACTTGTATAAATTTCACCGGTTGTTCTTGGACCAGGGTAATTGGGGAGGGAATCTAACATAAGGCAGAGTATGTGGAAGAGAGTGACATTTGTGATAAACTAGGGGGAGAGAGTGTGAGAGAGCTCAAACACAACCACTTAAAGTTGAATGCTTTCAAAAGGCATTGCTTATTACGAGAGAGAATGTGAGAGTGGGGTTTCTTCCTCTCCCTCTCTTTGTATCAAAAAAGAAACAACACAAACTAATAACAATAATAATGCTGCTACAATTTAATTTAAAAGGCACACATTTAAGAGGAGGTAGGCGGTCATCGCCACACTCACATTGTCAGCGAGGTGAGATTTTCTTTCTATTTGAATAGAATTTTTGATTGTTTTTTGTTTTCTTTTTTGTATTAAATTAGAAAAGAAGGCCCACAAATGCTTAGCACAGCATCAAACAACAATGTAATGTGATGTGTATGAATAAATGAATGAACAAGTGCTCGCCATGATGATGATGACGATTATGATAGCTGGGAAAATAACAGCAGCATCCCCACCGTCAAAGAGAATTCATATCAGCAAAACAAAAAAACGTCTTGTTGCCAGCAAGTAGACAGACAGAAAAACATGATGATTTGTAGAAAAGTTTTCTTCAATTGAGCAATTTATTCCAGTTAAAAATATGGTTACAGAGAAATAAAAATGACTTGGAAAAATCGAGAAAATCCTTACAAAATGTTAATTAAGCTCTGATTTTACATTTTTAAATACCTATCTGGGAAAATTTTTTAAGAGGTAGGTAGGTTTTTATTTTTAAGGAGAGACATCTTTATAGGAGAAACATTGCTGTTTACGCATTGACCAATGAACTTGAGAATTTCAAGATCAATAAGCAGCTTACAGGGAGTGTTTGAATGGATTATGGCGCCATGGCAACAACGACGGATTGCTTGAAAACAATAAAAATACGAGAGAAATACAACGGAGGGGCCAAAAATTTAAAACAAAACCAGTAAGGAAAAGCCAAAGTCGGGCGGTGCCGACTTTATAATACCCTACACCTACCCTATAAGAACTAAATGGGAGCTATATCTAATTCTGAAGCAATTTTGATGGACATCGGCAAATGTTTTCAGATATTTTTAAATTTCGAGCAAAGCAAATATGTTCAAACTTCAAAAATACTGTTGATAAATGACAGCATTATTGCAAATTACCCAAAATCGGACGGACATATATAAGGGAGCTATATATAAATCTGAACCGATCTCGACCAAACTTTATAGATTATTTTGGTAGACGTTGAGGAAAGCGTTGCACAAAATTTTGGGAAGATTGGACAATAAATGCGCTTGCAGTGGCTCTAGGAGTGAAAATCGGGCGATATAGATATATGGTAGCTAAATCTAAATATGGACCGATTTCTATGAAATTCACCAGTTATATAAAGAGTCATAGGAAAATCCTTCCTGCCAAATTTCCAGAAAATCGGTTAAAAAATGAGCACTTTATTGCAATATTTCTCAAAATCGGACAGACTTATATAAGAGAGCTATATGTAAAACTGAACCGATTTTGACCAAACTTCTTAAATATTTTGGTTGTCCTCGAGGAAAGCTTTGTATTGGGAAGATTGGTCAATAAATGCACTTGCCGTGGCTCTGGGAGTGAAAATCGGGCGATATATATACATGAGAGCTATACTTAAATCTGAACCGATTTCTATGAAATTCACCAGTAAAGTTGAGAGTAAAGACAAAATCCTTCCTGCTAAATTTCGTGAGAATCGGTTAACAAATGACCTTTTTATTGCATTATTACTGCAAAACGAACGAACATATATATGGGAGCTATATCTAAATCTGAACCGATTTCGAGCAAACTTCCCATATATTGTGGTAGTCGTCGAGGAAAGCGTTATACAAAAATTTGGTAAGATTGCTCAATAAATGCGCTGGCAGTGGCTCTAGGAATGAAAATCGGGCGATATATCTACATGAGAGCTATATCTAAATCTAAACCGATTTCTAGAAAATTCACCAGTAATGTTGGGGGTTAAGACAAAATCCTTCCTGCCAAATTTCGAGAGATTCGGTTAACAGATGATCATTTTATTGCATTGTTACTGCAAATCGGACGAAAATATTTATGGGAGCTATATCCAAAACCGAACCGATTTTTTTTTTTCAATTCCTGTAGGCTTCGTCTTTAGGCCAAAAAAAATGTTATGGGCCAAATTTGAAGACGATCGAATGAAACTTGCAAACGTGTACACAAGTCAACACGGGCAGACAGACGGTCATAGCTAATTCGAATCAGAAAGTGATTCTGAGTAGATCTCTCTTCCTTCTGAGTGTTACAAACAAATGCACAAAGTTATAATACCTTGTACCACAGTAATGGCGTTGGGTATAACAAGTAAAAGTGCCAAGTTCGGCCGAATATTGGAAACCCACCACTATGGATTCTTATAAAAGTATACGAAAAAAGAAACTTAGTTGAAGGGCATAGTTGTTCTTTATGTACCAAATTTCTGTCTGAATCATATCCCCGAAACCAGTGGAGATATTGTAGACCTTAATCGGATAAGTTTGTAGGGGTTTTTTTAGCACTATTCAGCAAAATTTTGGAAATCGGACCACAAACGAAACGAATTGGGCAGCGCCAACAAATTTTGGAAATACCGAGGTGACCATCGTTAGGGACCTGCCAAATGGCGCCCGGACAAACTATAGCCTTGAAATTTTAGATACAAACTCGCTCACACCTCAGCTCTAACTATTCCAAAGAGGTATCTCTACCCGTTCTTACACTGCATATTTTTTACTAGTTTTTTTCGGATCTATCCCACTGTGTGTCGCGTGTGAGTTACAACAAACTTTGATAGGATAGCGCTTATAAGTATGAAAGAAGTATCTCTGCTGATTTTTAATGTAATGTTCATGGTCCATACATTTTATAAAAATCTAGCTGAAACGGGCTCGATACGCTGCGCCTTCTTTTATTGAGGAAAATTATCCTTTGAATATTTATTTTCGACAATTAAAGAGCTTTCAGTGAAATACCATGTACTCTAGAATACCTCTTATTTAAGCCCCATATTGCAATGGTCAGCAAATACGTCCGACTCGGGTGGTGTTATGGGGCCGGGGTGGCCTCATACCATTGCATATCACATTCTTATTATACACTCAAATACCTTTGGGGGTGGTCCCCCAAACACTTGGTCCGACAATTGGATACCATAACCGTTTTGTAATCCTAAATACCTTTCATATAAGCCCCATATTGTTGTGATTTGTCTATACAAATATTTGGTAGGTTTTAGGGGTGAGGCGACCCGCCTTGGTACCCCATCCGAGATTTCGATACCAAATTTTTGTTTTGAGGTTACTATAGAGGAGAGCACACAAAATATCGCTTAATTCGCACCACACATCTCCTAGATCTGGCGTTTCTGAAAATTAGGATAAGGGGGAGGGTCCGCCCCCCTTCAAATATCAAATAATCGAATACCCTATTTTCACCACGGGATCATTATGTGAAAATCTCAAAAAATCGTCGTAAAATTCTAAGACGATTCAGTGATGTCCGTCTGTCTGTCCGTCAATCCGTTCTGCCGTCTGTGCGTCCATAAGAATCACGCTACAAAAATTGAGATATTGAGATGAAATTTAGCACAGAACCTTATTTCTTCTATACAAAGGTTCAATTCTTGAATGGGCCAAATAGGACAATAATTGGATTGAGTTGCCATATAGACCGATCTGCTGATTTGTGGTCCAAAATAGACCAAATATTTGACCTATGGTCCATTTTGGGCTATGGTCCCTTTTGGGCTGTAGTCCCTTTTGTGTTGTGGTCCTGTTTGGGCTATATTTAAATGCAGCTGCCACATAGACGAAGCATTATTTCGCCCAGCTTCGTCGCTGAAGAAGAAGAATCTCGCGAGAAACTTTCTTAACAGAGCACGCATTTTGATAACAAAATATTGGGTCTATTTTGGACCCCAAATCGAAAGATCGGTCTATATGGCAGCTAAATCCAATTAAAGTGCAATTTGGCCCATTCAAGAAATTAACCTGCGTATAGAAGAAATACAGGTCTGTGCTAAATTTCATCTCATTATCTCAATATTTAAGACTGTAGCGTGATTACATCATACGTACACACAGACGGAAGAACGGATTGTCGCATAGTCACACGGACATCGTTGAATCGTCTTTAAACTTTACGAGGAAAAAGAAAAACAACGATCAGAAATATGTATACTTTGTAGGGTAGGAAATGGATTCTATCTTGGCCTGTTTCTCTAAGAAAAAATTTCCATGAAATTTTCTCTAAAAAAAAAATGTCCATAAAATTTTCTCTAAAGAAAAAATTTCCATGAAATTTTCTCTAAAAAAAAAATGTCCATAAAATTTTCTCTAAAGAAAAAATTTCTATGAAATTTTCTCTTCAGAAAAAATGTCCAAAAAATTTTCTCTAAAGAAAAGATTTTCATAATATTTGTGATAAGGACAAAATTTCAATTTCTCTAAAGACAAAATGTCCATGAAATTTTCCCTTAAGAAAAAATTCCCATGAAATTTGCTCTAAAGAAAAAATTTTCATGAAATTTTCTCTAAAGAAAAAATGTCCATAAAATTACTTCAAGAAAAAAATGTCCATGAAATTCTCTCTAAGAAAAAAAATCTTCATGAAATTTTCTCCAAAGAAATATGTTCATGAAATTTACTCTAAAAAAAAATGTCCATATTTTCGCTAAAGAAAAAATTTCCATGAAATTTTCTCTGAAGAAAAAATTTCCATGAAATTTTCCCTAAAGACAAAATTTCTATGAAATTTTCCCTAAAGACAAAATTTCTATGAAATTTTCCCTAAAGACAAAATTTCTATGAAATTTTCCCTAAAGACAAAATTTCTATGAAATTTTTCCCTAAAGACAAAATTTCTATAAATTTTTCCCTAAAGACAAAATTTCTATGAAATTTTTCCCTAAAGACAAAATTTCTACGAAATTTTCCCTAAAGACAAAATTTCTACGAAATTTTCCCTAAAGACAAAATTTCTACGAAATTTTCCCTAAAGACAAAATTTCTATGAAATTTTCCCTAAAGACAAAATTTCTATGAAATTTTCCCTAAAGACATAATTTCTATGAAATTTTCCCCGAAAGACATAATTTCTATGAAATTTTCCCCGAAAGACGAAATTTCTATGAAATTTTCCCCGAAAGACAAAATTTCTATGAAATTTTCCCCGAAAGACAAAATTTCTATGAAATTTTCCCCGAAAGACAAAATTTCTATGAAATTTTCCCCGAAAGACAAAATTTCTATGAAATTTTCCCCGAAAGACAAAATTTCTATGAAATTTTCCCTAAAGACAAAACTTCTATGAAATTTTCCCTAAAGACAAAATTCCTATGAAATTTTCCCTAAAGACAAAATTTCTATGAAATTTTCCCTAAAGACAAAATTTCTGTGAAATTTTCCCTAAAGACAAAATTTCTGTGAAATGTTCCCTAAAGACAAAATTTCTATGAAATTTTCCCTAAAGACAAAATTTCTATGAAATTTTCCCTAAAGACAAAATTTCTATGAAATCTTCCCTAAAGACAAAATTTCTATGAAATCTTCCCTAAAGACAAAATTTCTATGAAATTTTCCCTAAAGACAAAATTTCTATGAAATTTTCCCTAAAGACAAAATTTCTATGAAATTTTCCCTAAAGACAAAATTTCTATGAAATTTTCTCTAAAGACAAAATTTCTATGAAATTTTCCCTAAAGACAAAATTTCTATGAAATTTTCCCTAAAGACAAAATTTCTATGAAATTTTCCCTAAAGACAAAATTTCTATGAAATTTTCCCTAAAGACAAAATTTCTATGAAATTTTCCCTAAAGACAAAATTTCTATGAAATTTTCCCTAAAGACAAAATTTCTATGAAATCTTCCCTAAAGACAAAATTTCTATGAAATTTTCCCTAAAGACAAAATTTCTATGAAATTTTCCCTAAAGACAAAATTTCTATGAAATTTTCCCTAAAGACAAAATTTCTATAAAATTTTCCCTAAAGACAAAATTTCTATAAAATTTTCCCTAAAGACAAAATTTCTATGAAATCTTCCCTAAAGACAAAATTTCTATGAAATCTTCCCTAAAGACAAAATTTCTATGAAATCTTCCCTAAAGACAAAATTTCTATGAAATCTTCCCTAAAGACAAAATTTCTATGAAATTTTCCCTAAAGACAAAATTTCTATGAAATTTTCCCTAAAGACAAAATTTCTATGAAATTTTCCCTAAAGACAAAATTTCTATGAAATTTTCCCTAAAGACAAAATTTCTATGAAATTTTCCCTAAAGACAAAATTTCTATGAAATTTTCCCTAAAGACAAAATTTCTATGAAATTTTCCCTAAAGACAAAATTTCTATAAAATTTTCCCTAAAGACAAAATCTCTATGAAATTTTCCCTAAAGACAAAATGTCTATGAAATTTTCCGTAAAGACAAAATTTCTATGAAATTTTCTCTGAAACAAAATTTTTCTATAGAAAAAGTTTTTATGAAATTTTCTTTAAAGAAAAACTTCTTATTAAATTTGATTTAAAACTTTAATTTTTAGGAATTTTTTTTTGAAAATAAAATTCTATGAAAATTATTTGAGAAAAATTTTCTATGAAATTTTCTTTAAACAAAATTTCAGTACAATTTTCTATGGATGACAACAATTTTTCTACAGGCAAAGGGTTCGTTGTAAGTTTCCAAAAGAGTTCTGTTCAAATATTGAGCATGACTTGGACCTTTACATAAAGGCATTAACAGAAGAATTAAACCAAAAGAAGAAAGAGGAAATTAATACTTTAAGGTTTCCAGGCTTTCATTAGTTGCAAGACCTAATTCACAATGACTCGTTTAATTTTCTCTACTTTGGCTTCTTTGGGGTACTGGTTAATTGGCTTTATTTTAATAAGAATGACTTTAGTAATTTTAAGGCGTTTCAAAGGAAAACAAAAAGTAATCAAGGAAATCCTTTTGTTGTATTTACCTTTTTTCCTTCTCAGCCTTTACTATGACTGGGTGAATTTCTTTATAACACACCTCCTCCTAAGGGATTTTCTTTTTTGTTTTCAAGGTTTAACAAATTTTTAGGATTTTGTTTAATTTAATTCACTGCACTCACACAAAGCACTTAAACAATTTTCTTGGGATTGTAGGTATTCAGGTATTTTGAAACTTTACTCTGTGATTTGCATTTTTGTTTAGCATTTACTTTTTCATTGATTTTTTTTTTTTTTTTGAAAGATTTCTTTGATTTTTTATACTTCACAATTTGTATATTTTGGAGGAAAAATCAAATATTTATGCTCTTTGTTATGTTGTTTTGATATTTTCCTTCGTTTGGCATAATATTTGTTTTTGTTTTCCACACTAGCACTGGCACTCTCAATGAATGACAGGACAAGCAAGCAACGTTGTGTTGTTGTTATTTCTCCAAAGGGTGAGAGAGGACGAAGTCGGCGTAGAGAGATGACAAGCACACCGACGACAAAACAACAACACCACAAGAGATGGTACCGTTTCAAAGCTATTCACAACTTTGTATAGAATTTTGCTGTTGTTTTTGTTGTCGCCCGTTTTTTGGGTTAAGCAAAATTTTACTTTCGCAGATTCTTCTATATGTATTCCTTTTTCTGGGCTATTTACTTTTTTATTTTTGCTGTGCTATACTTTGACGTGTAAAATGAAAATACGCGCAAACGAACGAACGAACTAAAATGAGGATGTACTCTTCTCAGTTTCCCGACGGTCTGTCAAAAAATTTCACACAACACCAAAAAGCCCACTTTAAAAAGGGCTGGTGAATGGGGGGGTAGGGTGGGTTGATGTTTGAAAAATTGGTGTTTTCCTTTTAAAGCTCTGCTTTTTTACAACACCAATAAAGGGTAATTTGTTTGCCTTTAAAATAGATACAAATTTGCAATTTTTTTTCGTAATAAATGCCGTGATTTTCGTTGCGACTTAGGCGACAACGACTAAACACTCAATTCTTATTTTCCGTTTCTTAATATTTTCACATTGGGGCCCACCATATCACACTCACAACGAGGGCTACCGCGCACATAAAAACCGACCGACCGACCGACGAACTAACGAACGATGGAAAAGCAAAACAACGGCACACGAAAAAAAAGACCGCAACCGTCCTCCTCTGTCGACAAAGTTTCGTAGTGAACTGTTTGTTGGCTACATACCTCGGCGGTCAGATAGCAGAGCGCGAGCTGTGCAAGCGCTGCCGTGTGGATAACAAAACAAACGTCGACAGCACAAAACAATAACAAGTCAGAAAAAAAAGAAGACACAACACTCGCTGAAGCGGTGTGTTCCGCTCAGAGTTAGTTGGAGGCTTTATTGGTGCATATTACAGAAGACATACAGAAGTGTGTGATTTTGCTTTGCCTTTTCTTAATAGTTAGGAAGATTGGTTTTCTTAAATTTTCACACTAGCACTCATTTTTACAATTAAACGATTGCAGGTCTTATTTTTTAATGACTGTAATAGAAATCCTTGGTGGTCAGTTTCGGTCTGTATTTGGCTGACAATTCTATTGTTTTTTTTTTGAGGAATTGCCTTTTGATTTAATTGACTAACGTTCCTAAGTGTAGAGTTTAACCCAATAGCCCGAACAGCGATAGCAAGCTCATCTTTTTTTTGTATAATAAACTGACCCGCTTACTCACTCCCCCTTTTATAAAAAAAAAACAAATATATTTTTTATTGAGAGTGCCCCAAGCATAGAGAATCAAAAACAATTTTTACTCAAGTCAACGCACAACACAAACACACACACTCTCTCTTTTGTTGTTATGTGGGGGGAAAGCCATATATTGAGAGAGCTAAAACTAGTAAGTAAAAAATGATAAGGGAGAGTGAGAGCGAGAGTTGACAGCCACTGACATTTAGTTGATTCTCGCTCTCTATCCATCTCTTTTGATTACATTGACTTTCATAACATGCCGTGTCGCCGTTGACGTCCATAATCAACAACAAATGCCAAGTGAAAAGAAAACAATAATCACGACATATTTATGCATTCTTATTAGCTTAGGCCGACACAATGGGATGAATTAGGCCTATTATGGGCGTCTTTTGTAGCTATTAAATAACTTTGTACAAAGGTAGGTGGGTAAAAATAAATTCTTCTGGATCATTTAAAGTAAAAGCTTACATTTAACAATGGATCTGGATTTACATACAAAATTGGGTATCCCAAAATATCCCAAATAACGGGAAATCAGAGCAATGCTCGTTGTTTTGAGTGTTCAATTGTTTAAGCTTCTCAATTTAGTGTGGCTAAGAAAATAAGTTGTAATAAATAGAAGATAGACTTCTAAATAAATAAAAGCGCGTTGAATTTGACTGTGACAAACATCGCATTTGTCATTATCTTTGGACCCATCAGTGTTGTATTTGATATTGGGTTGGGGGTTATTTAAGCTTTTAGTAGGCCAAGAAGTCATATTATGGGATCTATTTCTGTGGACTTTTAAGATTATAACTGATTGACTACAGTTATAATCTTAATGCCAAATTTTAGTTTAATCCAAAGAAATCAAGTCAAGAAATTGGTTTGCAGGGTGCCATACCATTTTACCGTCTTATTGTGAGTTAGTGTTTTATAAGTCCCAAGGCCATCGTAGCGCAGAGGTAAGCATGTCCACCTATGACGCTGAAAGCCTGGGTTCGATTCCTAATGAGAACATTGATTCCTGATGAAAACATCGATTCCTGATGAGAACATCGATTACTGATGAGAACATCGATTCCTGATGAGAACTGTTTCCAGTGGAGCGACAGATTTAGCGAACCGGAGTAGGCTAAGAATGGACTCCAAAGACCCAACAGCTGTGGTGGTGCTATCAGTCCGTAGCAGTGGAGCGGTTGTGCCAGGCCATGACAGATGGCTGGTCAGGTCAGCAGGGGCTTTCGACGAAGACACCTATTACTTTTTGGTTTATTGAGAGGCTTGGTGGGAATGATCCTAAGACTCTCGCCGATAAGGAAAGGCACTCCCTTAATTGGGCTTGGAGATTTGCTGAACGGCCTACACCAAAAGCTACACGGCTAGATTCGGAAATGGCACCGCAGTCAGCCAAAAGAACTAAGGCGAACAATAGTAATATGGGTCCAAGGACCCTTGCTTATATAATGCTAAAGACAGCTTGATGATGGTAGCTAACGACAAGAGAGAAGAACAGGGCTGCATACCCAGGAACAATTTTAGGGGGATAGTCAATGGACTGACATCTGTATACTCCGATGTCCTTGCAGAATTACCTGGCATCGTCCGGTTCGTCTGGTTCTTATTCAGGAGGAAATTGAACTTCAAATCCAACAATTTGAAGAGGGCAAGAAAGGAAACTCTTGCCCTATACACCTGCAAGAAGGCCATTGGCAAAAGTTGGGGCAACTAATGATAGATGGTCAAGAAGGGAGTGGTTATGAGCACTCCAACAAAAATGGGGCCTAATCTAGACTCTACTCCAAAGAAAATGCCGCGAAATCGTACTTGGGTACTCGAAGCCTCCCCCCAGAAACTAAAGGTACGACCTAGAGTGTCGAGATGCTACTGAAGCCAAGAATGCGGCATATAGAGCAACCCTGCAACAGTAGCAACGCGCCAGATGAAGCAGAGCCATCAGGAGAAAAGGAGAGAGGAGAAACGTCTATTCCGCAAAGAGACAACGGAAATGGAAAGACGTGAGTGTGGCCGAATTGAGATGTACAGGAGTCAGAATGAAGTCAGTTGTACATTTTCGGATTTGGTACATATTTTATATACCGATTTTGTTTGTATCGAAAATCTGGAAATATTCTGCACATATTCGTAAGGGAACTAATTATTCCATACTCGCGAACATCAACTGAGAGTTGTTGTAGAATCTCTGCACATTTTTGCACGTGGTCATGTTCTTGTGGAACAAATGTTCTGTTATACCCCATTTAAGTAAGTAAGGGAGTCAGGTTCTTGTATACCTGAAACGGTTTGCACGCTGTTAATTTTTTGTTTACCGGATTTGTTTGTTTGCGTTTCTCAGTCGTTTAGTAGCATTCGAGCCGTATATTTGTAAATATTTTTTGTGAAAAAGAAGTAAAAGTACTAAAGTGTTCTGAAAATTCTTTAAAATAGTGATACTTATGGTAGGTTAGGTTGAAAAGAGGGTGCAGATACTAATTGGCCTTATGCCACTATGGACATACACCTAAGCCAGTAATCGGCTTGTTGTGCGACCAATCTCACGATAGATCACATGACGATCTCGCAATATACCTTCACGAATTTCGATTTGGAGTGAACTACGACCTCGGTTGAATTCACCATACCATCAATAAACACAGATCCTTGATGAAGCGTCATCGCCAAAAATTGAACTAAGTTCATCGACGCACTATTATTGAGATAATCCAAGTCGAAAGTTGTAAAAAATAATCGCTCGAAAATGTTCCTGATTTAATTCCATTTTTTGGGCGAGATGAATCTTTTAATTTACTGTAAACAACACAAATAACGCTCGCATGTCAAAACGTTCTGAGTACGTATAACCTCAAAAATGTCAAGGCTACGATAGAGCTGTCAGTTGGCAGATTGCAAAAAAGGAGTCGTCAAATCTCGAAGTATAGAATGCAATCCCCGTACTAATATATATACGCACTTATATTTAAATTTAATTTAGCATTTTTTTTTTTCTTGAATCCTTATTTTTCGAGACGCTCTTAAATTGAGCCCAACTACATAATTCGTGCCCTTTTCGTTCGCGCTGGGTAATCATACACCATTTCGTTCTTCTTCTTTAGGTCTTAAACTTACTACGAATGTCACTAAATGCCGTCTTATCCTATGCCTATGACCCAAGACCATTATTTGTGCTTAATTTCATAATTCTGGCTTTAGCCGAATGGGCTGGCGATGATCAGTCTCGCGTCTCTTTTTACATAAATAGAGATAAGAAGTTTAAAGCGAAACATCATCTTTTTGTTTTTGCAAAGTCATTTGAGTCTTAATTGTCCCCATTGTGCAATTTTAAGTAACCACTTCTGTTCGCACATTCAGCTAATTAATCTCTGTTTTGATAAGAATAGAAACTTTTCTCTCTTTCTCGCAGTGGAAATGAGAATCAGATTTGTTCTCCCTCGCTCTCTGTCAGCCAAACTCTCTGTTTTGATTTGAATGAAGATTCTCTGCAAAAATGTCTTTGTGCTTTCTTTGGCATGTCAACAGTAGCAGCAAAAGAAAATTATCATATGTGTATGTACACATGTTATACATATATAAGCATACATAGATATGTATCGCGTTGTATACATGTATGGCTACATGCTTAGAAGGAATACACAAATGTATAGCGGACGGAATGTGTTATTTTTACAAAAGCTTTTTTTATTTAAGGCAAAAGCAAAAATTCTTTATGTGTGCCCAAGAAAATGAAGAAATGGACAAAGCAACGGTGTTTTGGTCGTTGTCGTCTTACGGTTCTTCTCCCACACATGCCACACTCTCTTTGGCCACTTTGACAAGTGGTTTTTTTTTGGCAAGTGCGTGTGGTGTCGCCTTCTGTTTCTTCATGAGCCGTGCAAGGTAGGTGCCGGTGTTTATGGTGGTGTGTATCTTGCCATGCCATGGCATGGCATGTGTCTTAAATGACTTTTTGTTGATAGTACCAAGTATTTTTCTTTAGGGTTTTTATTTTCCATTTGTCTAAAGGGGGACTTGGCGTGTTAAAGACAATGAGTGACGTCTTTTTTATTATAATTTTTTTATGTTGTTTTTATGGTTTATTTTAGTCTCTGCCAAAGGGAGAGCAAATGAGTGGGGGTTACACCAGCATGTGTCTTCCATTTGAATTAAAATCAAAAATATTCAGACCTGTGTAGTAGCCTCGATGACTTTTCACATCAGGAATTGAAGTAAAGCTGGTTTTTACGGGTTAGCTGAAAAATAGACTTGATTTAATTTTAGGCTGAAGGTGAATGAATACGTAGTTGAAGATTTCCTTATTGCGTTCGAAATATTTTTAGTGTCTTTGGAGCATAAAATCAATTTTCTTTAGCTGATTGGCTCAAAATAACTGAATTACCAAAAACTTGACGTAACTCGTAATGTTGTGGGTGTTTAAGTAGCTCACAATGCAATTGTGGTTATCGTATAACAAAATAGGTCACCTACTGGGAGCTGCCAAATGTCTGCAGTGGTTTGGATAATGCCTTCCAACATTTTGGGTTTATTTTTTCGATACGAGTGCAGATTGAAGACGGTGTGCATTACAAAAGCAAATGTTAGCTTTGGTTAGGGATGCCAAACGAGACAACTTTTTTTATACCCTCCACCATATTGTGGTGGTTAAATTTTTACTCGATTATGCTTAAATATGGCTTGCAAAGTAAGTTTATTTCCTTCAATGACCAAACCAAATCCTAGATAGATGAAGAAATGGATAAAGCCCCCATATAAACCCATGCCGCGACTTGACTTCTTGGGCCCCTAGTAGCCTTAATTGGCATGAAATGTGTAAGTGTGGGTGCCTTCTAACACCCACACTTAATACTAACCAGATAGGTTCATATACACATAAGGCCCCCATATTAACCAATTCCCGGATCTGACTTTCAGACTCTACATGCCGCAATTTTTGTTCGTTTTGGCTGAAATTTGGTATGTGTTGTGCGTTAAAAGGGATAAATGAGTCATACGTGCCAAATTTCGGTCATATGGGAAAAACTAGTCTTTAGGGCTTCAAGAAGTTAAATCGGCCAATATGGACACATGAGTCAATACCCTGTTCTATAATGCCCATTTCACGTAGTGCCGGAGTAACATCAGGATTAAGTTAAATGTCTATTGCCAGTCGAGTGTCGAGGTCCTCTGGACATTACAGCCTTTGTCAGCTCCTTTCCATCGGCCTTTCATCGTTTGCATGCAGTCACATTATATGCGAATCAAGTCAAGACATACTCTAATCCGTAAAAGCCACCGTGGCGCCTAGGTTAGGATGTCCGCCTATGACGCCACAGGACGAGAAAACTTTTCAGCAATGGCTATCCCCTTGATTAGTATCCTGCCATTTTAAAACATCTCTACAAATTGGTGACGCTATGCGGCACGCCGAACTCGGCATAAAAAAGAGGGACCCTTATCATTGAGCTTAAACACGAATCGGACCGCACTCATTGTATTGAGAGAAGTTTCCCCTGTTCCTTAATGGAATGTTCATAAGAAAATTTAGTTAATAAGTAGTATCCGTAAAAGCCAGGGTAGCATCTGATGTCTCTAGACATCAAAAGCAATGTCTTTTTCTCTCTATTCTTCTATACTTGAAACGTCTCACAATCATGTAGTACTAGAGATACGTCACGATTGTGTTACGTTTCAATAACAGTAGTATCAAGCAATATCTTCCAGGCGTCCGTAGGCACTAGGCCCACTGCCTACCACGTTCTATACATACATCCCCTTCTTCACAATGTAATGTAACCCTAGAGTTACGCGAAAAATAATCATGTCTCCTTAACAGCAGTCGCTTAAGCTTAACCAACTGCACCTAAACACTGGAGCGATTACCTGCCTCGTCCGTATTCGTCACGTAATCATAACTGTAAAAGAGACATACCAATTGTTTAGTATATCGATCGTCTTAAGGCCAAAACAGAGTGAGCGTGTTGAGGTTTGTTTTTGAGTGTCGCGTTGCAAAAATGCAACTCTGTACACAAATCCCACAAAAGCAAGCCGGTGAAGTTAAACAATTTTCAGCTCATTCAGTGTTGCCATATGTAGATAGTGTGCTTAGTCTTCAAAGTTCAAAATTGTTTATCTTTTGCCTGTTGATTTTTTGGCATTTGTTTGCAGAGTTGCATTTTTCTACATGACGCTCCTCAATGCTCATTTTGTTTTGGCCTTTAGAGTTGATTATATGTTTAAAAATAGCTTTAGAGTTACGCGGAGAGAAGTCGCTTCTATCTTGCAGTAACAGCGAATGCGCTAAAAGTGTTCCCAAACATAGGGGCCATTGGCTGTCTTGTTCGTATTCGCGTCAGGGCCATTAACGTGTCTTCAGCACTGTCCTAGAGTTGGACGTCTCCTTATAGCAGCCGTCAACGAACTGCCCGGTATCCCCAGAGACACAGAAGCCACTGATCTATTGCTTTTCCGATTAAACTGACCCTCTGCACCCGCCCTACATTCCTGTAGTGCTGAAAGCAAAATTTGTCACCGGCTATAAGGTGGGGTCGACCGACCCCAAAAATTCTCCAAAAGGGGCGTATAAACCGATCAAACTAATGTAGGATACAGATGGAAAGTGTTTGTGAGTAGAATACGAATCAGATATCGAAATTTTCCCAGTGGTGCGACCCACTAAATATACTGTCTCCCTCAAAAAACTTCACAAACAAAATAACAGTTAGATATGCCCTACGGGAAATGTGTAGTCAATTGCCCCAAATATACCGGTCCTAAACTGGTGAATGAGTTACCTGTCACAGGACATATCCTACAGGGAATGAAAAGTTTCAATTGTCATGATTTTTTAATATTAAAATTAATTATTGTTAAAAATTGGTTATCTGTTAAATATATTCGCTTACTAATATTATTTACCTTAAAAATACTTGCAAAGTATACTCATCCTTTTCGAACCCTCCCAGGACCTATCCCACGGTGTTAGAATGTTGGCAATCACCAGAGGACCGGTCTCTATCACCAGAGGACCTATCCCGTGACAAGTTTGGGACCTGTTCCCATTTCCCGTAGGGTTATAATTCTTAATTATTTTTTAAAAAGTCGCTTAATTACTGATAAAAATTGCATTAAGCAATGGTCTAAAGCCGGACAATGTCCTGCAATGGAATCTCAGTAAAATTTTATTTCCATAGAAAATCTCAGTAAAATTTTATTTCTATAGAAAACTTTTTCAAAATTTTATTTCCATAGAAAATTTTATTTCTACAGAAAATTTTGTCGAAATTTAACTTCTACTAATTTTTAATTTAAATTCGCTAAGAAATCAAAAATTTAATTTCTATAGAACATTTTGCCTAAATATAATTTCCCTAGAAAAATTTGTTCAAATTTGGGTTCCTGGATTAAGCAAAAATAACAAGCAAATGGATTAAGCAAACATAACAAATGTTGATGTTAATAAAATATAAACACTGTGCATCAACAACAAATATTTAATACAAACTTATTTCCTTCAACTTGAATAGGTATTACCCCTTCTTATTCTAAGCTAACAAATCCAAGAAACCTAACAACTCTCTCTGTAAGCCCAGAAAAAATGGCCGTGATTCTTAAAATCTTAGTGAAAACACACCACACCACAAAACAAACATACCCATGCACTTGCCACTTGCCTGCTTATAACACTTTTAGGTATCTATGTTCACACGTTTGTTGCCTAGTATGGCTGCATGTGCGTTTCCCCAGAAATGAAATGAATGGACACACACACCTACATACAAAATTGCATTTACATCGAAAACAGCTGATTATCCAATTGAAAATGCAGTGTTGCGTGCAGCAGCTCATCAGAAACATTGCCATCCATGCAAAAGTAAACAAAACGAGTTACTAACCTCAATAAATATGTAGGCAGCAGCAGCAGCAGCGGCACAGTCAAAGCTAAAGTCAAAATGTAAAACAAGCAGAGCAAGCAACAAAACACACGAAATTCCAATAAATACAAAGTCACTAACACAATTAGCCTCTCTGGCACACTCTTAGTTTATTAGTCTCTTTTTGTTTGATGCAAGCAGAGTGTGTGAGAGAGAGACTGCATTTGCTTGCGTCGCTGTTGCCGTCAACTGCGAGAGAAGTCTTCAATGGGCACACATTTTGATAAACAAAACAGCCTGAAGCAGAAGCAAAACAAAACATAAACAATAACACATAATAATAATGTGTTAAAGAAGAAGCAACAACGTCAGCGGCGGCATTGGCACATGTTATTAAGTAAATGAACTATACGAGATACAAGATGCATAGATACCTGTTCAAGGGGTTTAGCAACATGTTGCTGGTAGCAAAACCAAGTGTTGAGATTCCAACTAGGGCGTAGTTACACCAGATATTGGGAAAATATAAATGTTGAGATGCAAAATAGAAAAACATTGCCGTAAATTATTTTAAAATATATATTCATTGAAACATTTAAAATTGTTTGGCTTTATTTACCATAAAAATAAAGGAAGAACTATAGCAATAACGAATACAGTTTAATACCCTGTGGTGATCTTGGAAAGAAAATCGAATTGGAAGTAGCGCATTTAAGATCGTAAAAAGAAAACTCATAGAAGTTGGATACTACGAAGTAGTAGGGCCCATACTGGGGTATGGACCCTAAAATCCGGACATATTTGCTGACTTTTGCAATAAGAGGTTGAAATGGAACATTTTTGAGATTAGAAAACGAATTTGATATCCAATTTCGAAATGACCCTAAACCCTCCGAGCGCATTCACAGACCAATGAAGATCATATGGGATTCAGATAAAGGCATTCATATTGTTATACAGTTAGTTAAGCGATATATATATACTATTTTCGTAATATGTTATTTCACTAAAAGCTCTTTAGTTGTCGAAAATAAATATTCAAAGGATAATTTTGTTCCATATAAAGTAAAAGAAGGCGCAGCGGAGCGGGTCCGGTTCAGCTAGTTTTCTATAAAAATAAAATGTTGACAATATCTTATATATAATCAGTAAGGAAAGGCAAAAGTCGGGCGGTGCCGACTTTATAATACCCTACACCTATCCTATAAATACAAAGTGGGAGCTATATCTAATTCTGAACCAATTTTGATGGACCTCGGTGGATGTTTTCAGATGGGTTGTTAAACAATCCGTATCAAATTTCGAGCAAAGCAGATATGTTCAAAATGTAGCAATTATGCGGTTGACAAATGACAACATTATTGGAAATTACCCAAAATCTGACGAACATATATATGGGAGCTACATCTAAATCTGAATCGATTGTGACCAAACTTCTTAGATATTGTGGCAGGCATCGAGGAAAGCGTTGTGGCCAATTTTTGGCGCTTGCAGTTGCTTTAGAAGTGAAAATTGGGCGATATACATATATGGCAGCTATATCTAAATCTGAACCAAATTCAATTGAATTCACCAGTACTATTAAGAGTCATAAGAAAATCCTTCCTGCCAAATTTTGAGAAAATCGGTTTACAAATGACCATTTTATTGCATTATTACTGAAAATCGGACGCACATATGTATGGGAGCTATATCTAAATCTGAACCGATTTTGACCACACTCTATTTATATTGTGGTAATCGTCGAGGAAAGCGTTGTGCAATATTTTGGCAAGATTGGTCAATAAATGTGCTTGCAGTGGCTCTAGGAGTGAAAATCGCTATATCTACATCTGAACCGATTTCTATGAAATTCACCAGTAATATCGAAAGTCATTACATTCACTCTTCCTGCCAGATTTCGACAGAATCGGTTGACAAATGACCATTTTATTTCATTATTACTGAAAATCGGACGAACATATATATGGGAGCTATATCCAGATCTGAACCGATTTTTTCCAATCTCAATAGGCTTCGGCTTTTAGGCCGAAAAACATGCCTGTACCAAATTTTAAGGCGATCGGATGAAAACTGCGACCTGTACTTTGTACACAATTTAACATGGACAGACGGACAGACAGACGGATATAGCTAAATCGAATCAGAAAGTTATTCTGAGTCGATCGGTGTACTTATCAATGGGTCTATCTCAGCCTTTTGGGTGTTATAAACTAGTTCACTAAGTTATAATACCCTGTACCACAGTAGTGGGTAGGGTATATATTGGGTTGCCCAAAAAGTAATTGCGGATTTTTCATATAGTCGGCGTTGAAAATTTTTTCACAGCTTGTGACTCTGTAATTGCATTCTTTCTTCTGTCAGTTATCAGCTGTTACTTTTAGCTTGCTTTAGAAAAAAAGTGTAAAAAAGTATATTTGATTAAAGTTCATTCTAAGTTTTATTAAAAATGCATTTACTTTCATTTAAAAAATCCGCAATTACTTTTTGGGCAATATATTCATAAATTTAAAACTTAAAAAAAAAAATCATGTCTTCATCATTTGATTTCAATCATGTATTGATACGCAAGTGAAACTCTTTCAATTCCCAATGTGTAGAAAATTCTCTAATAAATATTTACGAATTCAATTGAAACATAATGGCAAATTACAAGCAAATTAAATAATAGAGCTATGTTTTACTCTCAAAATAATTAACAAAACTCTCAGACACACATTAAGACAATAGCGAGCATTAATAGAAAGACAATGCAAAACAATGAGTGTGTTATAATGCAAAGTTTGAAATAAAAACCGCCATAGGAAGGAAACACGACACAACAGCTCAAAACGAACAACTTTGAAGCTCAACTTTGAAGTTTGAAATCGATTTCAAATTCGCATAAACCAGTTTTGAAGAAATGTTAAAGGCCACAACTTTGTTGGCGGATTATTAAATGAGGCGCGGTGGCACTCAGTCAGAGTCGGAGGAGAGTAACCGGCGTCATGTTGGCAAACAAAGCGACAACAGTGAGATTTATTGGTAATGGTGGGGGGCAATCGTATCGTAGCTCAAGAAGAATGAAAAACGTGTGAAAATTGTTTGGAGGAAAAAAAAAACAGCATTAGAGATTCAAATGAAAAATACAATAAACTAAAAAACAAGTCAAAAGACATTAAAATTTGTCGGGCAAATTTTGTATGCCCTCTACTCTGAAACATCTGCTGATAAGCTAATGTGTCTTGTGGACTTTAACATCAAAGAGGGGAATACATTTGATGGGGTACCAAATCGGTACCTTATGTTATATGGGACCGTACCAATGAAACTTTCTTAAAGATGCTAAACGCGAGGTCAACCAATAATTCAAAGGCGATTATTCCAGGTAAAGGCCAACTGGGATGACTACCGCTGAATATATTTTCTGAAATTCTGGCCAAGATTTCCACACACAGACTTTCAGCATCATATGCGGATGTGCCACAGTGGCCTCTTTAAAACAAGTCCACTAAGTCTAAATACAATATGACAATAAGAAAGAGGGGCAAATTAATGAAGTTTTTGTATCCGTGTTCATTATACCCTGCACTACCATGGGGTATAATGAACACAAATGCAAAAACTGCATTCCCCTATTATTGCCATACTGCACAACTATCCACAACTATCATTGCCGTGCTACACATTTCCCATCCCCATCATTTAAAATTGCGTTAAGAGTTCACATCTAGATTTAACGGCCTCCAATTAATTACGGAACATATTTCTCTTAATTAGTTGAATCGAATAAATTGGCTGATAATGAAAATTACATGCTCGCTCCTCTATTGTAATATCGATACATTGTCTGTCCGTATGTTCGCTCGTCCGCACAACCATGCGACGACCATAGTGGGTAGTCGATAGTAGTTGACAGCCACAACAAAAACTTTGTTATTGGGGAAATGCATGGAACAACAGTTGTGAATTAATTTTCCACTTAGTGCTAATGGAGGGGAAAATGCGTATTTGATGCTCTCCACCTCACTCCACTTCATTTCACTTTGCTCTACTTGCTCAGGTTAACACAATTAGTCATAATGGATAGTGATTAGATTGGAATCGGATCATTGTGACCCAATGAAATAATTCACTTATCGTTACAATTGAAGCTATGTGAAATTAATCGCATCGCATGGAAATGTAGTATGGTTGAACTAGAACAAAAGAAGGCTTTGTTTGTTTTTCTTTGTTGTTTATGCACAATAAAGTAAACCGAGTTTAGATGTATTTAATGTCCAATCCTAATCAAAACGGTCTCTGCAATAACCATTGCAAATTTTGCCCATGAACATTATACTAAGGAACAGGAACAAACTTCTCACATATCAATGAGTGCAGTCCGATTCTAGTTTAAGCTCAATGCCGCAGAGCGACACCTCTTTAGAGAGAAGTTTCTACATGGCATAGTACCTCATAAATGTTGCCAACATGAGGAGGGGAAAACCATCGCTGAAAATTTTTTCTGATGGTCTCGCCAGGATTTGAACCCAAAGGTTCAGCGTCATAGGCGGACATGTTAATCTCTGCGCTACGGTGGCCCATTTTCTCTGATGGTCTCGCCAGGATTTGAACCCAGACGTTCAGCGTCATAGGCGGACATGTTAATCTCTGCGCTACGGTGGCCTCCATTACCATTATGGGGGATAATAATGACCTTCCCGAAAGTGACCGGACATGACACCCGACGGAGAACTTAGAAACCATTTGTTGAAGCTGTCAGTCCCTTCTTTGGCGGTGAATGGAATTCTGGATGGCCCTGTCTTCTCATTAGCTAACTAGAGATTCTCATTTTATCAAAGCCTCCCCTTTATTGTATTTCGCATCTACTAGATTCAGTTGGTTAAATGGCGTATATAAGAGATTAATGAAGACTTTTTTAGTTTTTCTTTATACCCACCACCATAAGATGGAGGGTACACTAATCTAAGCATTTCCTTTTAAGTCCCTCGAAATATTGATATGCGATTCCATTGCGATTGAGTATTCTTGATCGGCTTGAGATTTTAAGTCGCTCTAGCCATGTCCGTCGATCTATTTGTTATGACTTCCAACAAACGTGTCATGTACAGTCCAAATCGGTCTATAACCTGATATAACTGGCACCGGCTCATGATTTTTGATAGATTCCAAGTACGGAAGGATATGTTCACCGATAATGTTGCGCCCGCAAACTTCCTCTTGCTCCAACAGGAAAGAGCTCCTACATCCAGCGCGTTCAGGATCTTCGAAAACTCCTGTTCTGGTTCTCCTATCCATATTCTCTGACTCCACATTTTGAGAAAGACTTACTACTCAGTGCACCGGCTCTTACCTATCCAGTTGGGACGGATCTATGGACTGTAAACACTGAGGGCCAGACTCCATACCGTCCCCAGCTTTAATCTCTTTCATATCGATCAAACTGATCAGACGGCATTGACCGAACCACTGTATGGGAGCTATATCAGGTTATATTGTATGGGAGCTATATCAGGTTATATACCGATTTTGGACCGTAAAATAACACCACGAGCAAAATTTCAGCCCAATCGGACAAAAATTGCGGCTTCCAGGGGCTCAAAAAGTCAAATCGGGAGATCGGTTTATATGGGAGCTATATCAGTTTATATACCGATTTAGACCGTACTTGGCACAGTTGTTGAAAGTTGTAAAAGAACACTATGTGCAAAATTTCAGCCAAATCGGACAAAAATTGCGGCTTCCATGGGCTCAGGAAGTCAAATCGGGAGGTAGGCTTAGGTGGGAGCTATATCTGGTTAAAGATCGATTTGGACAGTACTTCGCTCAGTTTAATGAAAGTCATAACGGATCACTGAGTGCAAAATTTCAGCCAAATCGGACAAAAATTGCGGCTTCCGGGGGCTCAAGAAGCCAAATCGGGATATCGGTTTATATGGGAGCTATATCAGTTTATATACCGATTTAGACCGTACTTGGCAAAGTTGTTGGAAGTTGTAAAAGAACACCATGTGCAAAATTTTAGCCGAATCGGACAAAAATAGCGGCTTCCAGGGGCCCAAGAAGACAAATCGGGGGAGCTATATCAGGTTATATGGGAGCTATATCAGGTTATATACCGATTTAGACCGTACTTGTCAAAATTGTTGAAAGCCATAACGGAACACTGCGTGCAAAATTTCAGCCAAATCGGACAAAAATTGGGGCTTCTAGGGGCTCAGGAAGTCAAATCCCATATATCTTAGTCTGATCCGATATGGCTCATTTGCAATCCCCAACGACCTACATCGATATTAAGTATCTGTGCCAAATTTCAAGCGACTAGCTTAACGCGTTCAACCTTTATCGTGATTTCGACAGACGGACGGACGAATATGGCTAGTTCGAATCAGAATGTCGAGAGTATCCGGAATATATATACTTTATGGGGTCGAAGATCAATATTTCGAGGTGTTACAAAAGGTATATATAAAAGGTGGGTATAATTGGTTCAGGAGTAAGAGTTGCCGCCCACATCCAAAAACCCAAACCGACATGTAGACCGATTGGAACTTTATAGGACGTGAATGATAGGTGCTTAGGAGTAGAGTACGAATCTGAAAAGGGTAGCATGACTGACTGACAGATCATCGTCCTGCACAAACGGCTAATCGTGAAATTTTGCACGAATGTTGGTCTTGGTCATGGGCACGGGATGAGGCAGGATTTTGTGATATTCGTACGCACAAAAAGTACGAAATGGTACACATTTGCCCAGCGCGAACGGAAAGTTAGATTTATATTCTTGCGCTCACATTAAAGAGCCTCTCGAAAAAATGACAACTTCAATTGGGTGTCTATAAGAGATTTTGTACATTTGTACATTTAGGTACTAAAAAAAGTACCAAAAAAGTACGAAATGGGCCGATGGATAGAGGTAAAATTTTGAAATTTGACTTAAACGACATCGGGTACAAACGGATGGGGGTGAAAAGAAAAAATGGAAAATAGTATTGTTAACGGAAGAAAATGTACGTTTAGTACTGCAATTGGTACCATTTGGTACATTCTTGAAATATTGATTTAGAATTCTGAAATTTGGCATGTAGGTACAACTAGGAAACACATGATGGGTGACTATATGATCTATTCAAAATTCGTATGTATTTGGTACGAAAATCGGTACAGTTTGGTACTTTCTTTACAGGTCTGAAATTTGGCGTGTTGGTAAAACTTGGAAATATATGATGGGCGATTAAAAAATATTTTCACAATTTAAACATTTTGGTACCAAAAATTGGTAGTTTTTTTATAGATGGAGCTAGAGGTCCGAAATTTGGCATGTAAGTGCAACTAAGAAATAAATGATGGGCGACTAAATGATCTATTCACCATTCTCAGATGTTGGTACTCAAATTGGTACCATTTGGCACTTTCTTTATAGATGGGGCTAGAGGTCTGAAATTTTGTATGTACATAGGTACAACTGAGAAGTACATGATTAGTGACTTAAAGATTTTTCAAAAATTCATACATTTTGGTACTTTCTTTACATATGGTACTAGAGGTCCGAAATTTGCCATGCAGGTACAACTAGAACAAATATGATGGGTAAATAAATAATCTATATACAACTCGTACATTTTGGTACCATTTGATACTTTCTTTACAGATGGAGCTAGAGGTCTGAAACTTGGTACAAGAAGGAAATATGTAATGGTTGACTACATGATCCATTCAAAATTCGTATATTTTGGTAACAAAATGTGCAAAATAGTGCATTAACGTATTAAAACATAAAATTTTACTTTCTCTACAGAAGTTATTTTTCAAAATCGTACATTTAGGTACTAAAACATTCAAAATGGTAGATTTTTTGCGAATTGATCTAAAGCGCTCAAAATTGGGATTTATTTATAACATGCCAGTGTTTGTTGGGCGATTTTTGACTTTTGATTTTTCCGATGTATTGCCATTCTTGGTACTATTGGTTGCCCAAAAAGTAATTGCGGATTTTTCATATAGTCGGCGTTGCAAATTTTTTCACAGCTTGTGACTCTGTAATTGCATTCTTTCTTCATTTAGCTTGCTTTAGAAAAAAGTGTAAAAAAAGTACATTTGCTTAAAGTTCGTTCTAAGTTTTATTTACTTTCTTTTAAAAAATCCGCAATTACTTTTTGGGCAACCCAATATTTGTTACTTTCTTTACGGAAGGGGACATATCTCTGAAATTTTGTATGCAATGATTACAAAATTTCATAACCTTTTAAACTATGTGACTACCTAGGTTTCCGGAATTCCTACACTAGAAAGGGGGTAGCGAAGCGGACCATCGGCATGCTAGTACAATATAAGTGAACAAGTGGCAGTGGGCTCACCCACTCGCAAAAATTTTGTCTTTCTCTCATCGTAGGAGTTTAAAGTGGTTTGTCTGGGTTTCCGGTAAGGTGATTCCGTTTGTAAAACATTGAAGTATCCATTAACGACCCCACAAATATATTGATGATCGTCGTATATCTCTAAAACAGAATGTTAAGCAAAATCATTTTTGAAAGCTCAAGTTAATTAAAAGTTCCTTAGAGAAGAAACAATTAACTATCCTTTCCTTGACAAAGTAATTATAAAAAATTGTAATTGATATGGATTGCAAACTTTGATTCAACATTTGCTTTTTAGTGATTCACCATATTTATTTTAAGTATTCCCTTAACATTCAATTGAAATATTTCACCATCGTAAATAATAATAATACACCTATGTATGTGAGCTTCTGTTTAATAGACTTTGACCCATCCCAAAAATTTTATTGGGTTGCAGACGCATGGAAGGTTGGTTAATCCCTTTTTATTTATAAAAAAAATTCCCCCAAAAATTTACCGAAAAATAAAATATGGTAGCCAACGCTTATATCAATAATGACATACTGGCATACTCGTACATACCACACCTTTGGCAGTCAGTTGGTTATTCATTCTCTAATCATAATTTGTAAAAACCAAATTTTATTAAACAAAAACTTTGGTACATTAGCTTCTAACTAGTAGATTGATGACGATGATGATAATGATAAACATATTGTAACTCCTCCCCTTTTGCATGCATTATCATCGCTGCTCAATGCTATGGCCATAACGGAGATAACCTTGCGATATTGAAATATTCCCTCCGATTTTCCAGAAAAAAATAATAAATTTATTGCTTTCTGATGTTTCGATTATTTACAATTCGCAAGATAAAAATCATATCATAAATTTGATTAATCATAGCTGATGAATGTGTTTTAACAGGTTGAGGTTGATTTTTAAGCAATATCGAGGTGCGATGCATATTTCAACATCAATAAAAGTCTGAACCAAATTATTCCTAGAACTGTTGATTTCAGAATGGTGAACTAAAATCTTCTTTTTCAATAATATAAACATTAAACCATAGGATGGGGGTATACTAATCTAGTCATTCCGTTGGTAACACCTCGAAATATTGATCTAGGACCCCATTAGGTATGTATATTCTTGATCGACTCGACATCCAGAGTCGATTTAGCCATGTCCGTCCATCTGTTGAAATCACGATAGCCGTCCAACGCATAAAGATACTTAATATTGCTGTAGGTCATTGGGGATTGCAAATGGGCCATATCGGTTCAGATTTGAATATAGCTCCTATATAAATCGATCTCCCGATTTGACTTCTTGATCTCCGATTTGGCTGAAAATTTGCACATAGTGGTCTATTATGACTTCCAAAAACTGTGCCTAGTATGGTCCGAATCGGTCTATAACCTGATGTATTGGGTTGCCCAAAAAGTAATTGCGGATTTTTCATATAGTCGGCGTTGACAAATTTTTTCACAGCTTGTGACTCTGTAATTGCATTCTTTCTTCTGTCAGTTATCAGCTGTTACTTTTAGCTTGCTTTAGAAAAAAGTGTAAGAAAAGTATATTTGATTAAAGCTCATTCTAAGTTTTATTAAAAATGCATTTACTTTCTTTTAAAAAATCCGCAATTACTTTTTGGGCAACCCAATAGCTCCCATATAAACCGATCTCTTGAATTGACTGCTTGAGCCCCTGGAAAACGCAATTTCTGTCCGATTTGTCTGAAAATTTGCTTATAGTGATCCGTTATGACTTCCAACAAATGTGCCCAGTCCCGTCCAAATCGGTCAAGAATATGGAATAGCTCCCATATAAATCGATCTCCCGATTTGATTTCTTTAGAACCTGGAAGCCTCAAATTTCATCCCATTTGGTTGAAATTTTGCACATAGGGTTCTGTTATGATTTCGAACAACTGTGCTATGTACCATCCAAATCGGTAAAGAACCTGACATAGCTCCCATATAAACCGATCTCCCGATTTGACTTCCTGAGCTCCTATTTGGCTGAAAATTTGCACATAGGGGTCTGTTATGACTTCCAAAAACTGTGCCTAGTATGGTCCGAATCGGTCTATAACCTGATGTAGCTCCCATATAAACCGATCTCCCTATTTGACTTCTTGAGCCCCTGGAAAACGCAATTTTCGTCCGATTTGGCTGAAATTTTGCACATAGTGTTCCGTAATGACTTCCAACAAATGTGCCAAGTGCCGTCCAAATCGGTCTATAACCATATATATCTGCCATATTTTAGCAGAATCCATGGTGGTGGGTTCCCGAGATTCGGCCCGGCCGAACTTAGCACGTTTTTACTCGTTTGTTTTTCTGTTCCGTATAGGCTCAAAAACTGCTGAAACGATTTTCATGAAATTTTCACAGATGGTAGTGTTTGAGCCCCCCCACCTGAAAATAGGGCACTACATTGTTTGATATCGGAAGGGACGGCGGACCCTCCTCCATACCCCCATTTTCAAAATCGCCAGATTTCAGAGGTGGGTGCACCGATTTAAGCAAAATTTTGCATGCCAAATTGGTAAAAAAAATGTTGGGATCAACTAACCTGGGGAGACGTCCCATCTCAAAACCCACCCGAACGGACATGTTTACCGACTGGGACAATATGGGTATCAAATGAAAGGTATTTAAGAGTAGAGTACGAACTTGGCAATAAAAATTTTACCCTTAGTATCGGAGGAATAAGAGGAGGACCTCTAAAAACACCACCCAACAGAACACTTTTACCGTTTTTGGTAATATGGGTTTAAAATGAGAGGTATTTAAGAGTAGAGTACGTACTTGGCATAAACATGTCACCTTTAGTGTCGGGAGGGGTTCTCCACCCCCAAAAACACCACCCAAAAGGACACTTTTACCGCTTTGGGCAATATGGGTATGAAATGAAAAGTATTTAAAAGTAGAGTACAAATCTGACATAAAAATTTGTTCCTTGGTGTCTGAGGGGCCTCCCCACCCCCCAAAGCCCATAGCTGGACATATTTACTGATTGGGACAATATGGATATCAAATAAAAGGTATTTAAAAGAATAGTAACAAGTAAAAAGGCGTTAAGTTCGGCCGGGCCGAACTTTGGATACCCACCACCTCGGGTATATATGTGAACCACATTTCACCATAGCTGCTCTATAGATATCATCCGATTTAGACCAAATGCTTATAAGTACAAGTCATTGTTCAACCGAGAGATCGGTCTATATGGCAGCTATTTCCAAATCTGGACCGATCTGTGCCAAATTGAAGACAAATATCGAAGGACCCAACACAAGTCATTGTCCCAAATTTCGGCGACATCGGACAATAAATGCGCTTTTTATGGGCCCAAAACCTTAAATCGAGAGATCGGTGTATATGGCAGCTATATCCAAATCTGAACTGGTCAGGGCCAAATAGAAGAAAGATGTCGAAGGGCCTAAGGCAAATAACTGTCCCAAATTTCAGCAAAATCGGATAATAAATGTGGCTTTTATGGGCCTAAGACCATAAATCGGAGGATCGGTCTATATGGCAGCTATATCCAAATTTGGACCGATTTAGGCCAAATTGACGAAGGATGTCGAAGAGCTCAACGCAACTGACTGTCCCAAATTTCAGCAAAATCGGATAATAAATGTGGCTTTTATGGGCCTAAGACCATAAATCGGAGGATCGGTCTATATGGCAGCTATATCCAAATTTGGACCGATCTGGACCAAATTGACGAAGGATGTCGAAGGGCTCAACGCAACTCGCTGTCCCAAATTTCAGTAAAATTGGATAATAAATGTGGCTTTTATGGGCCTAAGACCATAAATCGGAGGATCGGTCTATATGGCAGCTATATACAAATTTGGACCGATCTGGACCAAATTGACGAAGGATGTCGAAGGGCTCAACGCAACTCGCTGTCCCAAATTTCAGCAAAATTGGATAATAAATGTGGCTTTTATGGGCCTAAGACCCTAAATCGGCGGATCGGTCTATATGGGGGCTACATCAAGATATAGTCCGATATAGCCCATCTTCGAACTTAAACTGCTTATGGACAAAAAACGAATCTGTGCAAAATTTCAGCTCAATATCTCAATTTTTAAAGACAGTAGCGTGATTTCAACAGACAGACGGACAGACGGACGGACGGACATGTCTAGATCGTCTTAGATTTTTACGCTGATCAAGAATATATATACTTTATAGGGTCGGAAATGGATATTTCGATGTGTTGCAAACGGAATGACAAAATGAATATACCCCCATCCTTCGGTGGTGGGTATAAAAAGCTGATATAAAAATTATTACTTGATGTCTGAGGCGCCCCCACTCCCCAAAAAAACCCTTAACAGTAAATATATACCGATTGGGACAATATAGGTATCAAATGAAAGATGTTTGGAAGATGAGTACACATATGTTATAATAATTTGATCCGAGGTGTCTACGGGGCCTCTCCAACCTCAAAAATCTCCAAAAAGGGGATGAATGTCCGATGTTACTAAATGGGTATAAAATGAAAGGTCTTTGGAATTTGACTAAGAATCTGATATACACATTTGGGACAGAGTCTAAGACGGGTCCACCCACCTAATTACAACACGTCGATATTCAGTATTGATGTAGGTCATTGGGGATTGCAAATGGGCCACATCGGTTCAAATTTGGCTCCCATATAAAACGATCGCCCAATTTGATTTCCTGAGTCCTTACTAGTCGCAATTTTTGTGCGATTTGGATGATTTGCATGCTGTGTTCTGTTACGACTTCCAGCTTCCAACTTTACCAAATATGGTCCAAATCAGTCTATACCCAAAAGAAATGAGAACCTAAAGTGGAACTCCTCCTTCTGACTGCTAGTGCGGGACACACACACAGAAGGTGTTCTATAATCTCTACTTCTTCGATGTCCTCGCAGCTCCTGCAAAAGTCCTTGCTGGCAAACTTTAGTCTTTCAGCATGTTTTCCGATTAGACAGTAAACTGTCATGACGGACCCAATCACTGAGACATCTGTTCTAGCCAATGACAGCAAAGCGGTAGACCTCCGCTCCACTGGAAACAGACGCAGATCATCAACCGCGTAATGGATGCCTCTATCGCAGCTATCCTTGAGTGACTTAAATTTTTCTTCCAAAAATAATGACCTATTACGAGTTATGGGAAAATTCTTGCGGAGTGAAATAACAAAACGGCAAATAAAAGGCATGCGAAGAAAGAATAGGTTTGGCCTTGTCCTTCAGACTCGAACCAGGTCTCTTCGGCAGAAGCCCCTGCTGACCAGTCGTCTGTCGGCTAGTGGAGCCTGCAGCAGCCGGTTCACCAGTCGAGCCTGATACCACCACCGCTGCTGTTGTTTCTTTGGAGTCCATTGTAAGCCTCTTCCCGGGCCCTAGATCTGCCGCTGCACTGAAAACAGACGCAGATCATCAACCGCCTAATGGATACCTCTATCGCAGCTATCCTTGAGTGACTTACATTTTTCTTTCAAAAATAATGACCTATTACGAGTTATAGGAAAATTCTTGCGGAGTGAAATAACAAAACGTCCGCTCCACTCAACGGTTCAAACAAACATAGCAAAGACTTTATATATTTTTTGCAAGTGTGTGCTGGGGTTAAAAACACGTTGACTAGCATGGTAGATCGCGATTTCTGATACGTCATGTATCAACACCTTTGTCAAATTGATTGAATTCCCCAACTACTCTTGAGTATGGTAAAGAGCATGCTTTTGTTCTGAAACAGGGCTCGATAAGTCCCCTAGCCCTCCCAAGTACAGTAAGAGATCATAAAGATTTATTTTCCACTATACCGACACAAACTTATCATCAATGCTTAGAACAACAAAAAACATCAACATTGCCATTTAAAGGGAAAATTTTTTCTGTTGTTAATGAAATTTTGGTGGAGGCCACCGTAGCGCTGCATGTCCGCCTATGACTCTGAACTGGGTTCGAATCCCGGTGGACCATTAGAAAAAATTTTCAGCAATGGTTTTCCCCTCCTCATGTTGCCAACATTTATGAGGTACTATGCCATGTAGAAACTTCTCTCTAAAGAGGTGTCGCTCTGCGGCACGCCTTTCGGACACGGCTATAAAAAGGAGGACCCTTATCATTGAGCTTGAAACTTGAATCGGTCTGCACTCATTGATATGTGAGAAGTTTGCCCCTGTTACTTAGTGGAATGTTCATGGGCAAAATTTTGCAATTTGCTTCCAAATATTTTTTAAATTTTAAAAACTTTTCAAAAATTTACCAAACCACACTCGTGCTTCTTCGCAAATACTCGTAAATCCATTTGCGTGTTTTATAACAAACAGTTGGTAGAGATTACAAACAGACAAAAAAAAATTATTAAGTGCTATGAGTGCGGTTGTGTGACTGATTTATTCATTCTTGTATCAAATTTAACTGAAATTATGATGAATGACAGCAAAAAAAAAAAAAACTATTTTCTGAGGTAGTGTTGGTGATTTATCATCACAGTAAAATGCAAAGAAAGGAAGCAATAATGAAGAAAACATAAATGAGTTTTTTTTTTATTTGTCTCCTTTTGTTTTGTCATTTACGTATGCACACTGTTTAATTAAATGCCGTTTTATGATCAATTACAATTAATTTTTGTTTATCAGCATTAAATAATGAATGGTACAAAGTACACCACCAGAGGGAGAAATAAATAGTAAGCAAGTCAGAGCAAAATGTCACCCTTTGGCTCAGCTAATTTGAAATGTCAACTAAGAATTGATTGACAAAATAATGACAAAGCTGTATTTTAATCCTCTTAACAATAGAAGCTAAAAGTCTTCATTGGTGGCCAAGAGCCAGTACAGTAAAACGGAAAAAAAGAATCATTCAATAAGAACTCAAATGACAGTTAAGGCTTCTTTATTTTAAGTGATTAGATGAAAATACTCAAATAACATCTAATTTCATTGCTAGTGAAGTTATTTTAGAGAAGTTTCAAGGTTATGCTAAAATTACATCAGAATGAGTTGTTTTTATACCCTCCACCATAGCATGGGGGTATACTAATTTCGTCATTCTGTTTGTAACTACTCGAAATATTCGTCTGAGACCCCATAAAGTATATATATTCTTGATCGTCGTGACATTTTATATCGATCTGGCCATGGCCGTCCATCTGTCCGTCCGTCCGTCTGTCTGTCGAAAGCACGCTAACTTTCGAAGGAGTAAAGCTAGCCGCTTGAATTTTTACACAAATGCTTGTTATTAGCGTAGGTCGGTTGGGATTGTAAATGGGCCATATCGGTCCATGTTTTGATATAGCTGCCATATAAACCGATCTTGGGTCTTGACTTCTTGGGCCTCTAGAGAGCGCAATTCTCATCCGATTTGACAGAAATTTTGTACAACCGTCTGAAACGATCAATAGCTTGATTCAGCTCCCATATAAACCGATCTCCCGATTTTGCTTCTTAAGCTCCTAGAAGGCGCAATTCTTATCCGAATGAACTGAAATATTACACAATGACTTCACAATGACAATGTTCAGAATTCATTTATGGTCCGAATCGGACTTTAACTTGAAAGAACTCCAATAGGATAACAGTTCTTATTCAATATTCTCTGTTTGTCTTAAAAGAGATACCGTGCATAGAACTCGACAAATGCGATCCATGGTGGAGGGTATATAAGATTCGGCCCGGACGATCTTAGCACGCTCTTACTTGTTTTTTATACCCTGCACCACCACTGTGGTACAGGGTATTATAGATCTGTGCATTTGTTTGCAACGCTAAGAAGGAGAAGAGCTAGACCCACTGATAAGTATGCCGATCGACTCAGAATTACTTTCTAATTCGATTTAGCCATGTCCGTCTGTCCGTCTGTGAGTCCTTGTATTCTTGTAATCAAAGTGCAGGTCGTATGTGTTGCTCGATTGTCACAGAATTTTGCACATATCACTTTTTTGCCCCAAGGACAAACGCTATTGATTTTGAAAAAGATCGGTTCAGATTTAGATATAGCTCCCGTATATATCTTTTAGCCGACATGGACTTTTATGGCTGTAGAAGCCACAATTTTTTACCGATCTTTACAAAATTTGGCATTGGGTATTTTATTTGAGGTCTACATATGTGTGCAAAATTTCATAAAAATCGATTCAGATTAAGATATAGCTCCCATATATATCTTTCATCCGATATGGACTTTTATGGCTGTAGAAGTCACTGTTTTAGTCCGATTTTTAAAATATTTTGCAAGAGGTGTTTTAATTGACGTCCTTAATGTCAGGAAAATTTCATTAAAATCGGTCCATATTTAGATATAGCTCTCATATATATCTCTCATCCGATATGGCCGTTTAAGGCTGTAGAAGCCACAATTTTTTACCGATCTTTACAAAATTTGGCATGGGCTGTTTCATTTGACGTTTCCATATGAGCGCAAAATTTCATAAAAAACGGTTCAGATTTAGATGTAGCTCCCATATATATGTATCACCCGATTTGCACTTAAATGGCCGTAGTAGCTTCAATTTTCAACCGATCTGCACAAAATTTGGCACTGACTGTTTTGTTACTGCACTTAAGATATCTGAAATAATTCATAAAAATCGGTTCAGATTTTGATATAGCTCCCATATATATCATTCATCCGATTTGAACTATTATAGCTGTAGAAGCCACAATTTTGGTCCGATCTCCACCAAATTTGGCGTGGAGTCGTTTTTGTGAAATCTCAATTAATGTGCAAAATTTCATAAAAATCGGTTCAGATTTAGCTCCCATATATATCTTTCATCCGATTTGGCTTTTTAAGACTGTAGAAGCTACAATTTTGGTCCCATATTTACAAAATTTTGCATGAAGTGCTTTATTTGACGTCTTCACATGTGTGCATAATTTCATAAAAATCGGTTTAGATTTAGATATAGCTACCATATATATCTTTCATCCGATATGGCCTCTTAAGGCTGTAGAATCCACAACTTTCGCCCGATTTTATATGAGACGTTTAAATTGACGTGCGCAAAATTTCATTAAAATCGGTCCTAATTAAGATATAGCTCCAGTGTGTATTTTTTATCCGATATGGACTTTTAAGGCAGTAAAATCCACAATTTTAATCACATCTCTACAATCTAGGGCGTGAGATGCTCTATTTGACGTCCCACTATGTGTCATTAAAATTGGCACAGGTTTCGATATAACTCCCACATAATTTGTTATCCGATATGGCCTTTTAAAGATGTGGAAATCCAAATCTTATTGTCCTATGGTAGGAAAATCTTACAAGGTTCGACAGGAACGTAATTTGGATACCCACCACATCGGATATAAAGGGTGATTTTTTAAGAACTATAGGAAATTTTTTTCAAATAAAAAAAAAACAATCAATTCAGAAAAATGCATTAAATCTTTATTTGAATCGATAGTACGGTCCATATAATTTAATGTTTGAAGATTATTTCATGCAAATATTCACCGTGACAGCACCACAAATGGTTCATCCGCTTAGTTCAACCTTGACATACTCTATTCAACATTTCGGCTGGGGTCTGATGAATCAATGTTTCAATGTTGTCTTCCAATGCGTCAATTGAAGCAGGCTTGTCTGTATAGACATGAGCTTTAACATAGCCCCACAAAAAATAGTCTAAAGGCGTTAAATCGCACGATCTAGGCGGCCAATTGACCGGGCTCGAACGTAAAATAAAATGTTCACCGAACTCTCCTCTCAGTAAGTCCATTGTTACGCGTGCTGTGTGGCACGTGGCACCGTTTTGTTGAAGCCTCATTTCATGTAAGTCAAACTCCCTTTTGGGCAAAAAAAAGTTGGATATGATCTCACGATAGCTCTCACCATTCACATTTACGTGGCGATTCGCATCATCTTTGAAGAAGTACGGTCCAATGATGCCACCAGCCCATGAACCGCACCAAACTGTGACTCTTTCTAGATGCATTGGCAGCTCTTGCAAAGCTTTTGGCTCACTATAAAATCGACAATTCTGCTTATTTATGTACCCGTTGAGCCAAAAATGAGCTTCATCGTTGAACACAATTTTTCGATAAAAAGTGGATCTTCGGCCAACTTTCCGAGAACCCATTCACGAAAAATTTTGCCTTGCGGTAGGTAGTTCGGCTTGCAATCTTGCACCAGCTGTATTTTGAAAGGCTTCACAACTAAGTCCACTTTGTTGAGTTACAGAGGTGCAATTACTGCGAACGACGACGAATCGATAATTGATGGTCATCATTACCACTGGCCGATACAGCTGTGATATTTTCTTCAGTCCGCACTCTACGTAAGAGTGTTGGTGGTTTTATGTCCAACAATGTAAATTTGATGCGAAATTTAGTCACAATAGCCCGAATAGCCGCTTCAGTGGGTCGATTTAATTGACCATAAAATAAAGGAAGCGCGCGATGAACTTTCTTAACAAGGCACGAATTTTGATTATAAAAATTCAATAATTTGCAAGTGTTGTTCGTTTGCAAGACGATTCATGGTTAAATTATAGGCCAAATTGAAGTTGTTTGACAGTGAAACAAAACACGAAACGTGCGTGAGCTGTTTAAATCAGTGTTGCCAAAAAGATAATAGCTAAAAAATCACCCTTACATTCTGAGCAATACTCACGGTCTATATGGCAGCTATATTTAAATAGTATCCGATCTAAAACATATTTCTGTCAGATGTCGGAAGGCCTAAAACTACTCCCTGTTTCAAATTTCAGCGAAATCGGATAAAAAATAAAGCTTTTATGGGCTTCAGACCCTTTATCGCGAGATCGGTCTATATAGCAGCTATATCTAAATATAGTCCGATCTGAACCATATTTGGGTCGGATGTCGGAAAGCCTTAAACTACTAACTGTTTCAGATTTCAGCGAAATCGGTTAAAAAATAAAGCATTTATGGGCATTGGTCCTTTATTGGCAGATCGGTCTATATAGCAAATATGGTAGGATGCGGTCCATTCAAGAACTTAACAAGCGCGTCAAAAAGACGTATCTGCACTCATCTGAGTGGTGTTCATTTGTAAACAACACACGATGTCCGTTTACCAAATTGAAAATCAAATTCACTGAATGATTACTAAAACGTTCGCGCATCTTTCACACTATTTTAATTGTGCGTGTGTTTCTAGCTAACTTTGTTTTTATGTGGCATGCGATACAGACAATTGCTTTAGCCAATGTGGCTATTGAGTGCCAAATTTTGGATCACATGCAGTTCCCTGATGGACAGGCAAACTAAACTGACCTAGGAACTAGTTCAACTGTATCAATAATCTCAATAAAAGCTCTGTTACAAATAAAAATGCCCTTTTATAATTATCTGTGGCACATTAGTATGAAAAAGTTTAAAAATCAGAATAATTTAATATCGACAACATATTTTATTAGGTGTTAAGGGAAAATAATGGCTTTGACATGGTGACTTAAACACAGATAATACAATAAATTTTCAAGTCCAAAACAATAGCATTTTCCCCCGTGCCACACACAAAAAGCGATTGAATAAAAATATTCCCATTCATTGAATGCAAATGAGCAAAAACAAAAACAGCAAAGAAAAATACCTTTAAAATCCCATGTTAATGTTTACTAAATGCCTGAAAATTATTTTTATTACAATACAACCTACAACAGTCTTCAATACAACCTACAACAGTCTTACAATACAACCTACAACAGTCTTCAAATTCATTTTGATTCATTTCTACATTTGTGAATATTAATGGGCGTAGAAAAAAACCCCAAAGAAAAAATCTAAAATAAAGACGTTGCATGATTGAAAACAAGCAAATTATTTTTGAGACTCGTCATTTATCAAACGGAATGCATAATAATCGCTTTGTATGAATTTAATAAAGATCACCACCACCGCCGCCATATCAGCCCAAGCGACGACACACGTAACAGCTGTGGATAGATAGGCCATACTTCCGCTCCTTGCATGTCGCCCATTGCCACCCACCGCCTTAGTGTCTTAGATTAAATTGTTGTCAGAGTAGGCAACAGAATCGAACAGCAAAACCTGAGGGTAGGCAGTTTGGAGGCAGTGGCCATATTCTGAATGAAAATACCAAATCACAGATGCATAAAGAACAGCAGGCAGGCAGGCATTTGATGAGCGCTGAAATGAACCACCCAACCCATCTATATACAAAATTAGAACACACCTTGTTCTCGTTTTCTTCTCTTGTCTAGACCCACGCGCTGAATGTGGCGGACAAACCACACCAAAAGGGAGAATATGTGTCACCGATTCGGTTCTTTTGCTTAAAACGAATTAAATTTGTTTGGGTTTCATTCTAGCGTTTTTTTTTGTTTTTTTGCTCCAAATTGGCACATTTTACTAAATAACAAAATCAAAGGAAAAATGTTTTATTAAATTTTTCTTTTATTAGAAAATTTGTTTGCGCGCCACTGTCGCCATAAAACTTTGAGAGGTCTAAATTTGGCATTTTGTTTGTAATGCATTTCGCTACGCTGTGAAAAAGGTACAGTAATCCCTCGATTTACGTCGTTAAATTTAATTTTTATTTATTCTGTGTGTGTGTGACTAAAAACGTAAACTGGGGGAATCCCGTTATTAAATGCATACACATTCGAATGGATTTGGCATGAGCGTATCAAAAAATTCAAAAAAATGAGCTCCTAGCGTAAAACTTAAAATATATCTAAACCTCGGTAAAAAAGAAACCGAAATGTTATATCCTTAAGAAACAAAATTAGAAGAAGTCATGATAGTGGGTAAAAGGCTTTTAATATTGCCAGTTCGATGGGTCTTCCACCAACCTCAGCAAGAACTACAATAAACAAGTAAAAGCAGGCTAAGTTCGGCCGGGCCGAATCTTATATACTCTCCACCATGGATCGCATTTGTCGACTTCTTTTCCCGGCATCTCTTCTCAGGCAAAAAAGGATAAAAGAAAAGATTTGCTCTGCTTTTAGAGCGATAACAAGATATGGTCCGGTTCGGACCACAATTAAGTTATATGTTGGAGACTTGTGTTAAATGTCAGCCAATTCGAATAAGAATTGAGCCCTTTGGGGGCTCAAGTAGTAAAATAGAGACGTATCTGTTCGATTTATCGATTTATATGGGAGCTGTATCGGGATATAAGCCGGTTCAGACCATAATAAACACGTATCTTGCTGGTGGATCCGTCGTAGCAAATTTCAGGCGAATCGGATAATAATTGCGCCCTCTAGAGGCTCAAGAAGTCAAGATCCCATATTGGTTTATATCGTAGCTATATCAGCTTATGGACCGATTTAAACCATACTTGGCACAGTTGTTGGAAGTCATAGCGAAATACGGCGTGCAAAATTTGGATATCACAATAAAATACTTCGTGCAAAATTTCATTCAAATCGGATAAGAATTGCGCCCTCTAGTGGCTCAAGAAGTCAAGACCCAAGATCGGTTTAGATGGCAGCTATATCAGATTATTGACCGATTTGAACCTAACTAAGCACAGTTGTTGGAAGTCATAGCGAAATACGTCGTGCAAAATTTCATTCCAATCGGATAAGAATTGCGCCCTCTAGAGGCTCAAGAATCAAGACCCAGCTATATACGGTTATGAGCCAATTTGAACCATACTTGGCACAGTTGTTGGACATCATAACAAAACACATTGTGCAAAATTTCATTCCAATCGTATAAGAATTGCGCCCTCTAGAGGCTCAAGAAGTCAAGACCAAAGATCGGTTTATGTGGCAGCTATATCAAAACATGGACCGATATGGCCCATTTTCAATCCCAACCGACCTATATTAATCAGAAGTATTTGTGCAAAATTTCTAGCGGCTAGCTTTACTCCTTTAGAAATTAGGGTGCTTTCGACAGACAGACGGATGGAAGGACATGGCCAGATGGACATAAAATGTCATGACCATCAAGAATATATATACTTTATGGGGTCTCAGACGAATATTTCGTGTAGTTACCAACAGAATGACGAAATTAGTATACCCCCATCCTATGGTGGAGGGTTTGAAAATGCCAGTAAAATTCGTACAAGTGCAGATGCAGCTGGAAGTTGTGCTCTCGATACCACCACTAAAAGAAGGCCCGTTTTGATAGAACAAATGGAAAAGGCACTAACTGTGTGGATAAGAGATTTCGCGAAAGGAATATTCCAATCACAACATTAGTTATTCAAAGTAAGGCTATCAATTTATTCAATGACCTTAAAGCTAAATCTTCTCAAACAAAAGAATCGGATAATTTTACCTTCAAAGCCAGTAGTGGATGGCTAGACAAATTTTAGAAAAGGGCTCAGCTTCATAACATAATAGTCGTCGGAGAATCGGCTAGCGCAGACCATGAAGCAGCCAAAAGTTTTCCAAAAAACTTAAGGCAAATAATTACTGAAGGAGGATACATACCTCAGCAAGTGTTCAATGTCGACGAGACTGGCCTATTCTGGAACCGAATGCCAGGAAGAACCTTCGTGTCAAAAGAGGAACAAATTTGCAGCAGGACCAAAAGCATTGAAGGATAGGCTTACGCTTCTCCTTGGAGGCAACGCTGCCGGAGACTTTAAGATAAAGCCATTGTTAGTTTATAAATCAGAATCTCCAAGGGCAATGAAGAATATTTGCAAACAAAATCTGCCAGTGAATTGGAAGTCGAACAAAAAAGTGTGGATCACTGCTAAGTCATTTAACGAGTGGTTTAAGGAGTTTTTCTGTCCTGAAGTTAAAAAATATTGTGCAAAATATAATATATCCCAAAAAGCATTGCTACTAATCGATAATGCACCAGACCACTCCATTAGATTGGATGACATTAGCGATAAAGTGAAAATTGTAATTTTTTCCTCCAAATACTACATCCCTTATCCAACCTATGGATCAGGAAGTCTTATTGACGCAATCGATAAACCAGGAGGCCAAACTGATCAAAATATCAACATCATTAGACAGTTTTGGAAAGATTATGATATATTGCAAGCAGTAGGTTAGGTTAGGATAAAAAGAGGGTGCAGATATTAATCCGCCCCATGCCACTATGGACATACACCTAAGCCTAGAATCGGCTTGTTGTGCGCTCTAAAAACTATAAAGTAACCTCTAACCGTGCTACTTACAAAATCCTTAATTGTTTTCAATACCACTCCCCTATGTTGGTTCATGTCTGGTATTGGGTCTCCACCTAAGTACCGGTATCTGTTGGACGCGAAAGCTGGGCAATGACAAAGGAAATACTCCAACGTCCCATCATCTTCCCCGCATGCTCTACACATGCTATCACTTGGCGCAGCGATTTTACATAAGTGAGCTCGTAGTCCTATGTGTCCAGTTATGATACCAATAGCTATACTGACCTCCTTCTTGCTTACTTTCAGTAATACCCTCGTCTTCTTATGATCTGGATCCCCCCATAGGATTTTCGCCGTCCTACCGACGGTTTCGCTGTTCCACAATGTTGCATGCGCATTCGACGCCCACTCCCTTAACTCGAATTGCGTCGACCCGAAAGGCTTCGGGTTAACCAAGTTTATTGACGGCAGTCCTCTGGCCTTCACCGCCATATCGTCTGCCCTTTCATTTCCCCTTACTCCGTTATGGCCCGGCACCCAAATGATGCGGATTCACCCATCCCCAGAGAAGGCGTTAATCTCCTTCTTAAACTGCAAGACTGTTCGTGGCCTTACCGTCCTGGTTGTTATTGTCCTTATGGCAATTTTTCTATCGGTGAAGATGTTCACACTCGACGTCCTCGTGTTAACACCACACCACCTCACGCATTCCATGATCGCCCGGATCTCCGCCTGCAGGACCGTATTATTGTCAGGCAGTCTAAAACAGATCTCAGTCCCTAGGTTCTCAATGTAAACCCCCAGGCCCACTCTGTCCTCTAGCTTTGATCCATCCGTGTAACATGATCTTCCAGATGGCAATACTAGGGTTCCGTCAATCCAAGACTGTGCCGATGGCAGCAGTGCCTCGCACTCGATACGATCGGAAACCTCTCTACTTCCTTCCAGGTTTCCTATCGTCGCCTCGATTATACCGCGATGGTATGAGCTGCTCCCATCTTCAATCCATTCTCCCATCGCTTTAAGTCTCATAGCCGTAGTGGCTGACTCACATTTAATCTGTATGTCAATGGGTCGGATAGAATAGAATAGTCTCCAGTGCCCTAGTGGGCGTGGTCCTCATCGCTCCGCCTATGCCAAGACAACATGTTCTCTGAACTTGTTGTATGGTCCTTATGTTGCACTTTTTCTCCATAGCAGTCCACCAAACTACTGAGGCGTTAGTAAGTATTGGTCTAATCACGCTCCTGTAGAGCAGTAGACAACATAAAAAAAAAGTTGGGAAGAAGTTTCTGCATCAACAATGAAAAATGTAAGGAAAAACGTATGGCCTGAATGTTCAACTGACGGCGGCAATGATTAAAACTTGAACGAGATAAACGTAGAAATTATATACTTGGGAAAAAATTTGGGATTTTCAAAAAAAGATGAGTCCGATATTGTTGATGTTTTGAACCAAGAGGATGAACCATTAACAAACTTGGAGTTATTTGCATTGCCAAATCTATCATTTCAAGATGTAAGCGAAGAAATGGGTTGTAACGTCAAAACTTGTCAGGAGAATTCACAAATACCACTAAAGAAATTAAAGGAGACCTTTAACAGCATTGAAAAGGCTGTTGAAATTTTTGCAGAATTTGATGAAGACGAAGACAGAATAGAGACCACCAAAAAGTCAATGAACGCGAGTCTTAAATATTACAAATATTACAACTCAACACAACCTAAAAAAATGAAGACAAATATGACAACTAACTTTATCAAAAAAGTTATAGACCTTAGTGAAGAGCAATATATTACACGCAATATAGCAAAAATAGAAACCATATTAAAATTAAACAATTTTCCACCTTCATTTATAAAGACTCTAATTCAGAATGTGATTCACCCCAAGCAATGCAAATATGAAAAATCGTCGGAAAATACTTATTTTCACAGAGTACCATATATTCCCAAATTAACAGAGAACAATGCTTGGGCACCAAACAGAGATGAAAACAAGTAAAAGCGTGCTAAGTTCGGCCGGGCCGAATCTTATATACCCTCCACCATGGATCGCATTTGTCGAGTTCTTTTCCCGGCATCTCTTCTTAGGCTAAAAAGGATATAAGAAAAGAGTTGCTCTGCTATTAAAACGATATCAAGATATGGTCCGGTTCGAACCACAATTAAATTATATGTTGGAGACCTGTGTAAAATTTCAGCCAATTCGTATAAGAATTGCGCCCATTGGGGCTCACGAAGTAAAATAGAGAGAACGATTTATATGGGATCTGTATCGGGCTATAGACCGATTCAGAACATAATAAACACGTTTGTTGATGGTCATGAGAGGATCCGTCGTACAAAATTTCAGGCATATCGGATAATAATTGCGACCTCTAGGGGTCAAGAAGTCAAAATCCTAGATCGGTTTATATGGCAGCTATATCAGGTTATGAACCAATTTGAACCTTATTTGATACAGTTGTTGAAAATAAAAATAAAATACGTCATGCAAAATTTCAGCCAAATCGGATAGGAATTGCGGCCTCTAGAAGCTCAAGAAGTCAAATCCCCAGATCTGTTTATATGACAGCTATATCAGGTTATAGACCGATTTCAACCATACTTGTCACAGTTGTTGGATATCATGACGAAATACTTTGTGCAAAAACTCATTCAAATCGGATAAGGATTGTGCCCTCTAGAGTCTCAAGAAGTCAAGACCCAAGATCGGTTTATATGGCAGCTATATCAGGTTATGAACCGATTTCAACCATACTTGGCACAGTTGTTGGATATCATAAGAAAACACGTCGTTCAAAATTTCATTCTGATCGGATAAGAATTGCGCACGCTAGAGGCTCAAGAAGTCAAGACCCAAGATCGGTTTATATGGCAGCTATATCAGGTTATGAACCGATTTCAACCATACTTGGCACAGTTGCTGGATATCATAAGAAAACACGTCGTTCAAAATTTCATTCCAATCGGATAAGAATTGCGCACTCTAGAGGCTCAAGAAGTCAAGACCCTAGATCGGTTTATATGGCAGCTATATCAAAACATGGACCGATATGGCCCATTTACAATACCAACCGACCTAAACTAATAAGAAGTATTTGTGCAAAATTTCAAGCGCCTAGCTTTACTCCTTCGGAAGTTAGCGTGCTTTCGACAGACAGACGGACGGACGGACGGACGGACAGACGGACGGACGGACAGACGGACGGACATGGCTAGATCGACATAAAATGTCGCGACGATCAAGAATATATATACTTTATGGGGTCTCAGACGAATATTTCGAGTAGTTACAAACAGAATGACGAAATTAGTATACCCCCATCTTATGGTGGAGGGTATAAAAAAGCTGTTCATAACAACAACTACCAAAGCAGACAAACTCCAACTAGACAATGTAGTTTACGAATTAATGTGCAATGGCAAAGAAGGGGAACAATGCAATATGTGTTATGTGGGCACCACTCGACGAAAACTGAAGATACGAATGACAGAACACGAAGCAGACATCAAGAAAGGCAGAGAAAGCACAGCTTTATCACAACACATTAAAGAGACGGGACACAACATTGACTTAAAAGCTGTCAGAATTCTTGACAGAGAGAGAGAAATGAAAATAAGAGGTATACTCTTGAAAGTTAACGTATACAACAGAGAATAGAGACGTCGATGAACACGAAAGAGGACAAAGATAATACAAAGCTACAGTATTCCGTTGCAATAGTTTAGAGTGTAAACATAGTTCTGTGATATTAGTTTTTAATTTTTCGCTGCAATATTTTACATTTTTTTTATTATAAATGTGTCGCGATGTTCAGTTTTTTAATAAATTAAGAGAATAATGCAAATGTAAACATATGTAAGTAAAAACTATAAACGTAACAAAACAGAACAAGAGTCGGAAAAAAGCCGACGAAACGTCGAGAAAAGGATGAAATAAACTTGTTTTATTTGCATTTTGAAACATATTGACCCTAACAACCCGCAAAAATCACGTAAGAGATTATAGAACAACAGTGGTCACTAACAAAAATAATAGAAAAAGTTGTCTTTGCCTCAGAAACGCCTGCATAGCGCCATGAATATTTACGTCGCTTTTCGATGAAGATATCGAAATGAATGTTTCTGAAATTGAATGTTCATCCATTAATTCTGATGAATAGTATAAACAAAAATCTCCTTATATATATTTATACATTCATTTTTTATTTTTTTTTTATTTATTATTTAACCGTTAAATATTTATATTTACTTTTGAATATAAACATGAATTTTTTTTTTTCAATTTTGTAATAAACAGAATTTTCTCATTCTTCTTTAAATAATAAGCTTGTTTAAATTATGTAAGACTTAAGATTCAATTTACGTCGCCATTTTACGAAACCAATGTCGCCGTAAATCGAGGGATTACTGTAGTGCGAAATATGTAGGTGCACACTTTGATTTTGATTAGATATATAGCACCACGAGGAGCGTAGATCATAATGCCTTCCTTTGATGCTGAAATCCCAGCTTCGAATGCTGACGAGATCTTCATAAACATTTCATGTTACCAATGATTTATGCAAAATTTATAAACTCGCAATTAAGGTTTCTAATTGTTATTCAAGTTTGTTTGCTCTCTGGATACAGGCTCATAAAATTCGATTTTTCTTTAACTCAGTGTAAATGTCAACGAATGTTCTTGTATCTCAATTCATCTGAAAAGTGTAAACATTTCAATTTTATTGTCCACTAGTTTGTTGCTATTTTATGTCATAATGACAGACAGTTGGCTGCCAAGACATCATTTTTGTGTGATGTTTTCATTTACAATTCGCATGTTCTTGTGTTTGTTCTCGAAACACATTTTCAACGTTTTCAGACAACAATGGCTAGAGGTACTGGGCCTAGTGTTGGCGTTTGTTTTTTTTTCTGTTTGTGTTTTATATAACGCTCGAGTGCATATTGGGTTTAACAACGCCTTCAAGATGTCACACCAACACCCGAACCCCCCAGGCGTTTGTCGGTCTATCGGTGCGCTCGGGGCCCTGGTGTTGCATACTTCATAGATTCGCAGTAGTAAGTGAGTAAGTCAACAAGTCAGTCTATTTGCTCATATCGAGGCAATAAAAGCGAAAACTGAAAAACGTAAAAGATGGATGAATGGTGAGGTACTCACATATGGGCGACGGATGACAGACCTACTACATTACATTCTTCTCGGTTCTTGTTTTTTTTTCTTTATTTATGTTAATAAGTCTTGTACTGCATATTACAGTGGTGACTAAACCATAGAAGCATGTGTCTGGCCATTAATGGCAGCGTTGTAATGCACAATGCAACATTTTTGAATTTATAAAAATAATGGATAAGAATTGCTATGCAGGCATATGCTATGAACCGATTGGGGTCTACTTGGTTTGGCTATTGGAGACCAAAGTGGAATTTATTGTGCAAAATTTCAGCTAAGGCGGTTAAAAATTGCGCCCTTTATCAGTTTATGAACCGATTTTGGCCACACTTAGCAAAGCTGTTGATGGTCAAACCAAAACATTTCATGCAGAATTTCAGCCCAATCGGATAAATCGGTCAAGATCCGAGATCGTTTTATATGGGTGCAATATCAGGTTATGAACCTATTTGAACCATACTTGGTCAAACTAAAACATTTCGTGCGAAATTTTAACCAAATCGGATAAAAATTGCGCCATCTAGTGGCTAAAGAAATCAAGATCCGAGATCGGATTATATGGAAGCTATATATATACATCATGCAAAATTTCAGCCAAATCGGAAGGTTCTAGCGGCTTAAGAAGTCAAGATATGAAATCGGTTTATATGGGAGCTATACCAAGTTATGATCCGATTTAGACCACACTTGGCACAGTTATTGATGGTCAAACCAAAACACTTCATGCAAAATTTCAGACAAATCGGATAGGAATTGCGCCCTCTATCGGCTCAAGAAGTCAATATTCGAAATCGGTTTATATGGGAGCTATATCAGGTTATGAAACGAAGTGGATCATACTTGGTGCAATTGTTGATGGTCAAACCACAACACACCATGCAAAATTTCAGTCAAATCGGGTAATAATTGCGCCCTCTATTGGCTCAAGAAGTCAAGATTCTAGAGTGGTTTATATAGGTACTTTATCAGGTTATCAACCGGTTTCTACGATACTTGGAGCATTTGTTAGAAGTTAGAACAAAACACTTCATGAAAAATTTGAGCCAAATCGGATAAGAATAGCGCCCTCTAGAGGCTCAAGAAGAATATCCGAGATCGGTTTATACGGGTGCTTTATCAGGTTTTAAACCGATTTGAGCCATACTTAGGGAAGTTGTTGATGGTGAAACCAAAACACTTCATACTGAATTTCAGCCAAATCCGATAAGATTAGCGCCCTCTAGAGGCTCAAGAAGTCAAGATCCGATACCGGTTTATATGGCAGCCAAACCAAAACATGGACCGATTTGGCCTATTTACAAACCCAACAGACCTGCACTAATAAGAAGTATTTATGCAAAATTTCAAGCACCTAGGTTTATTGTTTCGAAAGTTATCGTGCTTTCGACAGACGGACGGACATGGCTAAATCGACTAAGAATGTCAGGACGATCATGAATATATATACGAGGGTTGCCTTTTATATTTCGGGACTAGAGAACAAAAACAAATAATAATCATCGAAAATCGCCTTATTGTTTTTCAAAATATTCCCTACTAAGATCTATACATTTTTACATGCGTTTGAACCAATTCTCGAAGCACTTTTGCCACTCTGATTAAGGTATCTCTAAAACATGCATTCTGAACCCATCAACCGCTTCTTTAGGTGTCGCAAAAAACGTTAACCTCTCATTTTATTTTTAACATACGGGTATAAAAAGAAGTCATTCGGTGCCAAGTCAGGACTATACGGCGGATGACTCATCAAATCGATGTTTTGAGTGCACAAAAATGCAGTTGTTTGAGTTGATGTGTGAGAGCGTGCTAAGTCGGGCCGGGTCGAATCTTGGGTACTCAGCACTATGGCTTCCGCTAAAAATATACCCCTATTAACTGAGTTTGTATTTGAATTATTTTGGTCTCAAGAAGGCATATCGGGTTATTGGTACCTATGGGGGTCTATATAACCATATTGACCGATTCGGATAAAACTTGGCACTGATGTTGTAAGTTATAAGATCGGGTATTGGGCTAAATTTCAGCCAAATAAGGTGAACATTAAGGCTTCTAAGGGCTGTAGAAATCCAATCCGGGGATCGGTTTACATGAGGGCTATATCTGTTAATAGACCGATTGGGATCATACTCGGCATGGATGTTGGAAGTCATAATTCAAGTCTTTGTTCCAAATTTCATCCAAATTTCATTCAAATTAGATAAAAATTGAGGCTTCCAGGGGATCAAGAAGTCATATCCGGGGATCGGTTTATATGGGGGCTATATCTGTTTATAGACCGATTCGGATCATATTTGTTCCAAGTTTCAGTCAAAGCAAGTGAAAACTTAGGTTTTTAAGGGCTGAAGAAATCAAATCCTGTGATCGGTTTATATGGGGGCTATGCCTGTTTATAGACCGATTCGGATCATACTTAGCATGGATGTTGAAAGTTATAACTAAAGACTTTGTTGCAACTTTCAGCCAAATCAAAAGCAAATTGTGGCTTCTAAGGGTTCAATAAGTCAAATCAGGGGTTCGGTTATATGGGGGCTATATCTGTTTATGGGCCGATTCAGATCATACTTGGCATGGAGGTTGGTAGTCATAACTTAAGTCTTTGTTTCAAATTTCATGACAATTGGATGAAAATTAAGGTTTCTAAGGGCTCAAGAAGTCAAATCCGGGGATCAGTTTATATGGGGGCTATATCTGTTTATACAATGATTGTTTCAAATTTCAGCCAAATCGGATCAAAATTGAGGCCTCTAGGGGCTAAAGAGGTCAAATCAGGGGATCGGTTTATATGGTGGCTATATCTGTTTATAAAATGATTCGGATCATATTTGGCATGGATGTTAGAAGTCATAAGAAAAGTCTTTTTTCCAATTTTCAGCCAAATCGGATGAAAATTGAGGTTTCTAAGGGCTCAAGAAGTCAAATCAGGAGATCGGTTTATATGGGGCTATTTCTGTTTGTGGGCCGATTCGGATCATACTTGGCATGAATGTTGGAAGTCATAACTTAAGTCTTTGTTTCAAATTTCAGCTAAATCGGATGAAAATTGAGGCCTCTAGGGGCTCAAGAAGTCAAATCCGGGGATCGGTTATATGGGGGCTATATCTGTTTATAGGAAGATTCGTATCACACTTGGCAAGGATGTTGGAAGTTGTAACTCAAGTCTTTGTTTCAAATTTCAACCAAATCGGAAGAAAATTGGGGCTTCTGAGGGCTCAAGAAGTCAAATCAGGAGATCGATTTCACCGCAGAGCGACACCTCTTGCGGGGAAGTTTTTACATGGCATAGTACCTCACAAATGTCGCCAGCATTAGGAGGGGATAACCACTGCTGAAATATTTTTTTTTCTGATGTTCACGCCAGTATTTCAACCCAAACAGACATCCTGACGGACATGTTGACATGTCTTTGAAAATTT